>NC_136518.1:50132464-50174964 GCF_053919585.1 Euprymna scolopes
TCTAGCAAGAAGAATATATAGATTATCATATACCGAACAAATCTAATTTACAAAACTCACTATTCTCTCTGTCTGTTTGTCTGTCTCGATATTTTCAAATGCTGTCTCTTCCGAAACTAAAAGTCGCAGAGCAGCGCTAAGGGGATAAATTGATTTACTTTTATGGGCCGTTCTTTTACGAGTCTTTAGCCGGTTAAAATAGTTTTTAAGGGGTCAACAATGGGTCAAAATTTAACAAAAAAATCGGTATACATTTTTTACATTCATCTTTAGTTTATTTTTAATTTTTAATTTTTAATCAGTTCATATGCGTGTCACGTTGGTGCAGTGGTAACGTCACCAGCTTTGAATGCTACAGTTTTGCTTATATAAAGGGCCTTAAGAAACTCAGCTTCAAAGAACCTTGCTTAATTAACATCTAAAGAGTATGGATCAAATTTAATGAAAACCCTAAATATTGCATTATCAAATGGGATGTTGAGTTAATGTTACCCCCCTACCACCCTCCCTAGAAACCCTTTAAAGTATTACTTATAAATTGAAATTTGGAGATTATCTATGGATTGATGTCTAATACCTATCATTTAAATTTCACAAACTCGGAGCCATCTTAATGTTCACGTTTTCTTTGCCCTGTTTGCATAAGGGAAAATTAAGGTAAATATAGCAGACACAACGCACACTTACGCATAGCAGCCGTGTTCAAAAATTTATAATAATCGGTTAATTAATTTAGAAGCGAACCCTATACATACAAAATATAGCCAACATAACGCACACTTACGCATAGCAGCTGTGTTCAAAAATTTCTATGTCGATTAGTTTTAAAGCGAACCCTATACATACTAAATATAGCCGACATAACACACACTTACGCATAGCAGCTGTCTTCCAAAATTTATAATAATCGGTTAATTAGTTTAGAAGATTACCCTATGCATACTAAATATACCTATTTAATATGCCTCCACACGGGACAGAGTTCCTATTTACAATGCCTCCCCACGGGACAGAGTTAGACACCAGGGTCGTTTTTTAACGTGGAGATGCATACTAAATATAGAAGACATAACGCACACTTATGCATAAATCGGTTAATTAGTTTAGGAGCAAATCTCATACATACTAAATTATAAACGTATGCGTATACTTAACGTTATATGAATATTGATACGTAGTTGTCAATATGTACGTGTGTACGCGTCAGATTGTGCTGTATTTCAACCGTATCTATTATCTGTTTTCGTATTTTTCACGTCTTGCCATGTCACTGTCGGGAGAGATCAACATATTCACACTACGTATCAGAGTCCTAGTAACCACTACTTGCTGGGGGGGGGGGAAAGAGAGGGAAAAAAAAAAAAGAAATTGGCGAAAGAAAGAAACAAAATGAGAAGTGTCGACGATGCTTGACTGTGCGAGAAACAAGACGGCGCAAATTGCAGTGACCGGAAATGACACGGCGTTGAAGTACCCAAAGCTAAAACCCTACGCGACCGGGTCGATACTTTCTGTGCAAACAGAGAGTGAGGTGGGGGGTTCTTTTTCAAACGCATTTGTTCGCATCTGGTGTTCGTGGCACGTGCATATGATCGATCTCACATTGAAGATGATCATGACAGGGAGAGTGTGGCCTAAGGCATCAAAAATGGAGGGAGCAAAAGGAGAGGTAGGAGAAAGAGAAGAATAGATATAAATAAGGCGAGCAAGTGTGTGTGTGTGTAAGAGAGAGAGAGAGAGAGAGAGAGAGAGAGAGAGAGTGAGAGAGTGAGAGAGAGACAGAGAGGGGGGGGAGAGGGAGAAGGAGAGATGGCATATGTGCGTCTCAAAGACAGATAAATAGCGAGGTTGATAAAAGTGCACGAGAAAGAAGATATATATATATATATATATATATATATATATGAGAGAGAGAGAGAGAGAGAGAAAGTAAAACAAAGTTAAATAAATCGATAGAAAGAGAGGAAGTGTATCTCTCTCTCTCTCTCTCTCTCTCTCCCTATATATATATATATAGCAAAAGTACCCGTCGTTGACTGGGTTCAAAAACAGCCTACAGAAAATGGACTCTGATTTATGAAAGTATGATAGGTTATGAAAAGGAAGGGTTGTAAAGGGATAGCTTCGAATTTGGGGGGATCAAAACCAAAGCAAAATATGATGAAAGTAAAAATAGAATAGATAAACCCCATAATTTATTATACCATACCTGTTCACACTGAAACACTTATCAAAAATATTCTGTGGATCTATATTAAAAAACCTTGTTAAACTTTGTGACATATTTCCATTCTATGGAGGTCAGGCGTGAACGAACACCCCATAATTTTATTATACCATATTTCTTCAAACTGAAACATAATTATCAAAGTATACTTACGCAGATAGATATGAAAAGTCTTTATTAATGTTTGTGCCTATTTCCATTCTATGGAGGCAGGCGCGAACGCCGACTCCGCAATTTTATTATACCATACCTATTTAAGTTAAAACATATTTATCAAATTATTATTATGTACATCTATATCAAAAACACTTGTAAACGTTTTTTTTTAATGCTTAAATTTTTTATTTCCATACTTTGTGGACCAGGCGCGTATGCAGACTCCACAATTTTAATGAATCATCATTATGCCAGATCAAACATACCCATTCCTGTGTCTCGATACATCTTCTATCATTATATGTGATCAGTTTTCTATAATAGTCAACCATATAGGAGCCTATTCGTGACCAGACACACACACGGACGTTCAGCTTTATATTATAGAAGATATATATACGTGTGTGTGTGTGTGTGTTTAGATAGATACAAATATGCATAATGTATACATACATACATACATACACAACACACACGCATATATATATATATATATATATATATATATATATAATGTTTTATGTATATAAACATATAATATTACCAGCTGGACGCCAGTTGTACAATAAAAATGATATTTTAATTTATGTAGATTGCGTATGTATTATTATAGAATCAAACCTTTTATTGATTTATTATTATATATAGCGAGGACTGATTTGCCCCGTGTGGACTAATTCGCAAAATGAATTAAAAATAATAATGAAACGGAAATTTAGTTTAGGTTTAGAAAGCTCGTTTTAGTTCTTGAAATTTGTTAATATAAGAAATCAAATAATGTATAATGTCAATGCATGAAACACACGTTTACGAACATATAACTGTTGTTCGAAGAACGCAATGCACATAATAACTTCCCTTTAGTTTGTTTCGTCGAGCAAGAGAATGTGTCTCACTCTAACAGTTTTCTTTATCGGAATGATATTTTAAGTAATAAAAACTGAATCGAAATAAAATATATTTAGGAAACTAAAAATAGGATAGTCCGAATCAAGTATCGATATTTCAGGCGAATTACTATTTGGGTCTAACTTTGCAAACTCAACAATATAACTTTGTATGCTATGCTTATGAGATATTTACCTTACACCGACATGTTGAGTTTTCTGTGTTTTTCTCAGATATAATTAAAAACTGAAATTTAGGACTATTGAGCCAGACACATACTAATTTTATTCCCTAGTAAAATATGTCTAAGCTTATAATATGTATCTATCTATATGTAAGTTTCCCGGGAACCAACACGTTGTAGTCTCAGTTACAAAGCAGACAAAGAATAGAAAAGAACTACAACTCGCTTTATTTTGTTGTACGACGACATTTATTTCCCCATTCTCTCTTTACCGCTGTGACTTCCCTCACGCGAGCGTCTTATCGAACGTGCTCTCAAAAGTCACCAACGCCTCTAACGTGTTTGCGAACGTTCTCACCAACGTCTCTAACGTGATCTTCTCGGACGTGCTCTCTTCTTTTTATATTTTTCTTTTTTCTTATTGTAACGTCATTTCGTTCACAGTTCGGTATTTGCAAATAACCATCCACGCTATATTACACATGTACTAGTAAAGGGAGTGGTGCAATTGATACAGACGCAGAGTGTCGGCTAGACGTTACGGGTTCGAGTTCTATTGCATATTTTAACTAATTGCCAGAAATTGAGAAATATACGAATATATATCATCCAACCAGCCATGGACTAAAAAGTAGGGTAAACTAGACTTTCAAAACTTTTGTGATGCAACACATCTAAGAGAAGGAAAGAAAATCCTAAAATAACACCAGCCTTTCATTGCTTGTCAAGCATTGTTTCGAGTTGTCTCGGACTGCTTCCTGACACTGAATTCAAGCAATACCGGTTCAGAAAAGATGTGTTTTTTTTTTAAATAGAAATCGCTCCAGGCAAGGCGTGAAGCTACTTAATATATGGAGCTAACAATAACAAAAGATGATTATCACAAAGACAGGAGATGTCTATTGATCCTAGTCTGGAAATAAAACAAGGTTAAAAGTAGGAGGAAACAGTCGGCAGAAAGAGAGTTCCAAAATGTTGCAGTTCTTGTAATAAAGCTACTGAAATACGAAGCTGTGGTATAATGAGGTATCAAAACAGCAGATTGATGCAGACCACTAGACCACTAGACCAACGAATCACACGAGCTGGAACAAAGGAAGCAGGAATAGATCAGACAATTCTGAAGAACTCATGTCATAAAAGTATTTATAGAAAGATTGAGACGCGCAACATGACGCTTGTAAGGGAGAGGTTGGAGAGAAAAATGATAGGGTGGAGCCAATTAAATTGCAGATAGTTTTCTTTGCACCTGAAATGGGACACAGATCCACCAGCCCAAATGTGACAACAATACTGTATACATGGTTTGATAGTAGATGTCTCGGGGTAGAGAATAGCCTTGGGGCGTGAGAAAATGTTTAGAAAGATAGAGAGAACCTAGGTTACGAGAGGCAGAAAGAGCAATGGATCCCATATATGGACTCGAAGAAAAATTAGATGAGAAAGAAAGATCAAGAAGCTTCAGGGTCGATGTTTCAAGGGCAGTGCTATACATGAAATTTTCAGGAAGAAAAGGGACAAACCTATGATTGAGATACACAAGCTGACTCTTAAAAGGATTAAACGAAACAAGACATTTCGTGTCCCAATTCATAACTGAACCTAGATCAACTTATAGATTAGCTGCATATTTGAACTGATCCGAGAAAGATGAGCGAGAAGCATCATCAGAATTAAGGGTATTATCATCAGCATAGATGCTAATTTTCTGAACAATACACACACGTAAATGAAAGATAATTTATATGAAGAAAAATAGAATTGAGCCTAGAATTGAGACTTAATGAGTACCGGCTTTGATCGGAAGAGAGAATAAAGAGACGCCATCACGGGTTACTTGCAATCTTCGATCAGAAAGGAAATACCTAATAATGTCAAGAACCTCACCATCAATACCATAACCTCGAAGTTTATGTAGAAGACTTGAATGCCACACTTTGTCGAACGTGTTCAAAATATCGAGTGTGATAGCCCGACCCTCTCCTGCTCGATATTCGGCTCGATATCTATATATCTATAAAAGTGAACGTGTCTGTCTGTCTGTGTGTCTGTGTGTCTGTCTGTCTGTCTGTGTACATTTCCCTACGACATAACTCTGTCAATTTTTAGTCTATAGACTCGAAATTTGAAATACCGGGTACTGAGATTTGGGAAAATCGATGTGACGGATTTCAGCCAGAAATTTGGCTGTTAAGGGGTCAAATTTCAACGATTTGACCTTTAAGAACTCTACCAAGCTCCTCCGACAATTCTGGGTCTAGACACTTGAAATTTTAGATATAGGTTCCTTGAACCTGGATCTAACTTAATAAAGTGATTTGAGCCCGAAACTATATATTTTAAGGGGTCATAATAGGGGTCAAAGTTGTAAAAAATTAACCTTTTTTTGTTTTTTTTGCTTTTTTTGCACAGCATATACCTCCAAACACCCGAGCAACGCCGGGCACCCCTGCTAGTTCAAAATAAAATAAAAACAGTCATCAGCAAGAGTGTCGCGCCAGCCGCGCAAAATTGCAATTAAAAGAGAGAAAGATTTTTTCTTCTTTCTTACCTCCATTTGAAGCGTTGTATTAGTTGAAAATTGAAAATAATTACGTATATAAATGGATACGTTTAGCATCGAAATATATCTGATATAAGCAAATAAATTTTTTTATATTTAAAAAAAAATGCGTTGTTTTCAGCTTTCAAATATATTCATTTATATACGTAATTATTTTCAATTTTCAACTAACACAACGATTCAAATGGAGGTACGACAGAAGAAAAAAAAAAGTCTTTCTCTCTCTTAATTATATATATATATATATATATATATATATATATATATATATATATATATATACATACATATATATATATATATATATATATATACATACATAAAGAGAGAGAGATGGGGGAAGAAGTCGATCGAATAAATATATCAACGTAAAACGAAGTAAAAAGTAATAAAGAGCATTATTATTTGTCTTCATTCCTACTTCATCATTATTTGCATGGAAAGTACTCGACCGAGCCCCAATCTTTAGTTCCTCACTGTAAGACATTTACACCAAGGACTAATCTTACTAACACAACGAAAAAAGTATTTGCAGTCTGCATCCATGTACCTTGTGTCAAACGGAACTTCGACCATGTGGAACACATTACCAAAGGCCTATTTCTCTGCTAACTATAACTTTGCACATCTTCAAATCTAATAATATAAACAAATTCTTATCATAAACGGCTCCATAATTAATCTAACACAGTTGATACTATTGATCAAGGTTAGTACTTCCATAGTGTGCTTCAGTTTTCGGTTGATTATCATTCTGTCATCGAATATTGTCCTTGAGTGTCTCTTTGTCTTGATAAACGATAATCTAATAGTAACAAATAGAGAAAAAAAGTAAGACGCGAAGAAATACGATAATTTGGAAAAAAAGGGGACAGTAAAAGAGAAAACGTAAGAAAGAAATAGATAAAAATAACGATAAAGATAGATAAGTGAATTGAGAAAAAGAGAAAGAGACGGAAAGAGAGAAAGAGGGAGAAAGATGCAGGGAATGAGACAAAGAGAAAGAGAGAGGGGGAAAGGCATACAGGCAGAGGTAGATAGAGAATACATAGACCGATAGAGGCAGATAGAGGTAGATAGATAGATAGATAGATAGATAGATAGATAGAAAGTGTGTGAGAGAGAGAGAGAGGGAGAGAGAGAGAAAGAGAGAGACAGAGAGTACATGGGACAGATAGACAGAAACCGATACCGAAAGAGAAACATAGAGAGGCAGAAGGTATATATATATATCTATATATATAAAAATGTAACTCTTGGTTCGTTCGCAATTAATAGTCTAAAAAACCACTGGACGGATGGCTTCCACGTTTTGGTATAATATGTTTACTATATCCATGTGTGTTTTTATATATTTCTTTTTAATTATAACATTATACTTAATTTTTCTATGATAAATAGGTGGTTTTCTTTGTACCGATAGGCCATTTTTTTATTTAGGGACAATTATTTATTACCACTTCCTGTCACGTGACCAGTGTGTCCAATTTAGCGGTTTTCCTGCTAGATCCGGAGATTTCGTTTGCAATCTAGCGGGAAATTCTAGAAAATCTGGAGATATTTCGCACCCACACACCCGCAATATTAGATTAAAAAATAAAGAAAAGCGCTTGAAAATACTTTAAAACAAAAATAAACTCATTCATGTAAGTAAAAGAAAGTAGCATTTATTTATTGTCTTTGGTAACAATTATTTATTGATTATTTGTTTTGTTTTTCACCTTTTTTGGGCTAACCATTCTTAAATCTCGCTATAAAATCGAATTTTCCAATTACATTTTAGGTGGGGAGGGCATTCCAACCTCCGAAGTTTAGTTTAAAATACGATCTAAGCAATCCCGCTTAATTTAGAAGTATTTAGTCGAAAATTGTAAAAAGCAAGAAACAAGAGCAAACCCCCCCCAAAAAAAACTTTCACCAATACAGTAGAATTTAATTATCTACCAACCTAAATACTTTTAACATGCTAAAACAAAGTTTTTTTTATTTTTTTTATTTTTCTAATTTCAAAATATGTTGCACCATTATTGTGATGTTTAATTTGCAGTATATTTCAATTTAACTTTTATTATAAAAAGTTTGAGTTTCTGATTTGTTTCTTGCAAAAAATAAAAATAAAAAAACCCTCTCTGAAAAAAACAGGTAAAACTAGCTGATAAAATTTGTAAGCCTTCTTGGGAGCTAACCGCTTCAATATAATTCCAGAAACATATAGTGAGAAAACACGGAACATTTTATATATTGAATATACTATATTTATAATTTTTTTATTTTAGGAAGTTAAAATATGGATTTTGGGGGGGGGGAGTGAATTAATGATTTTTGAAAATTTCAGATGATAAAAGTTAAAAATCTAGCGATTTTATCGACATTTCTTTCTCCTGATCTCGCGGGTTTTTTTTTAAATCTCAGAAAAGGATATTTTGGTCTCACAGGCTGAATGTAAACATAATGTGTTTACAATATCGGTAAATTTTCAATGGGTTTAATTACATGATTATTGATAATGTAACCATGTGATTGAAATTTGATTTAAATTAACCACACGTGGTCGCTTTGCTATCAAATATTCATCAAGAAATGGTAGGGACGGACAATGAATGCCGTCGCTCAAAGTGTATAAACATTTTGACCCTTCCCTTTACTTAAAAATTCACCAAAAATCAGAAAATTAACCAATTTTAATGAAAATTTCAGTATTTATCAAATAATGATCGCAGAATATAATGAACGAATTATTTTTACTTAACTCTTAGTTAAAATGTTTTATTTTGTTTAAACAAAAAATACCTTTACTAAAGTTATGGTTTTCAGTAGTAAATAAAAAACGCAAGAATTTATTTTTGCTTTTTTTTATATAAATAAAGCGTCGTAATTTGTAACAATAAAAAATAATTTTTACAGAAACATTCCGAAAAAAAATCCCCTTAAGTCTGTATTAATGAATTCGATATAACTCGAAGAAAAATAAATTTCTCACATACTATCAGGAAATTAAAGATTCAATTAGATTCCTATTTCAGTCACCTAAATTATTTAGGGTGAAATGAGTTTAGGAATTTATAGCCAAACCTAAATATTTTTAATTGCTTAAAAAAATAACATTAATACAGTAAGTTATGTAAAATTTGCATAGAATGCTCTACTTTCTACTTTACGGTTGTTGTAAAAATGGAACGGAAATTTGAATTTCGTTCCCTTTTAAATTCGGTACATTTTTACATTACGCCCAACTCATCGTTCACATTCGACACGTCAACTTTTATAGATTTTCGGGTATGCTGGCAAGGTTAGGGGTGTCTATTCCGAAGGCCGTTCTAACATGCGTAAATTTGTTGTGTATGCGCATATCTAGGTGTGTCAGAAATTTCGTGAAAATAGTGAATAATTCCACCTCGTTTTTCCAAGCTTATAACTCCTCGAAACATGTAACTCAAGCCTTATTTTTTTTCAATTAAAGGAGCAAGGACCAAGGTTTCATTAAAACAAAACAAAACAAAACAAAACAAAAAAACAACGTGTTTTTTTTTAAATGTTTTAAACTTCGGACTTTACAGGTAAATTTCTAAAAGCACTACTTTTTTTGTTTTAAATTTGAATATATTATTTATTGACCTTTTCTCTTCAATCTGTGATATATAACACTTTGGTGAGTAAATAAATTATTTACTTTTTAATAGACATTTCAAAATGGGAGGCGTGAATTATTCGACCCCCTGTCTTTCCAAGCTTATAACTACTCGAAAAATGTAATTCAAACACTAATTTTTTTTCGATTAAAGGAGCAAGGACCAAGGTTTCATTAAAAAACAAAAAACAAAAGAAAAAACAAACAACGTGGTTTTAAAAAAAACTTCGAACTTTACAGGTAAATTTCTAAAAACACTACTTTTTATTTTTAAACTTGAATATATTATTTATTGACCTTTTCTCTTCAATTTGTGATATATAAAACTTTGGTGTGTAAATTAATTATTTACTTTTTAATAGGCACTTGAAAATTGGGGGGGGGGGCGTGAATTAAAAAAAAACGTTTTGCTAAAATGTTATATTCGGTATATTGGAAAGAGCATAAAATTTCACATTGATCTTGAAAATATCGTAAAAATAGAATCAATAGAAAAATTTTGATAGATTTTTAAAATTTAAAAATTGAAAAATATTGAGTTCGTAAAATTCATTACTGTTTTTTAAAAAATAAAAACAATATTTCTATTACTTTTAAAACAACTTTAATAGTTTATTTTGGAAGTATAATCCATAAAGAAAATAAACAACCCACTTTTAAAAGAGAAATTACGAGTTTTTTATATTTTATTCGCAGTTTCGTGATAGGGGTGTCAAAAATTCCTACAAAAATTCTGATACATCAATTAGATTGGAGTGTTTATTCGTTGTAAACGTATCCGACAACCTATAAATGTCGACATTTCCAATGTGAAAGCTGGACTTATGTAAAAAATAACAAAAAGATATACCAAACTGACTTTTTCGTTTAAAAATGGAATTATTTCCCTTTCGTTATTAACTTTTTTTTTTTTTTTTTTTTAATATTTTGTGTTTTATATACATAAAGTACAATTGTTGAATGTTACTGTTTTGACTATATTCGTTTGGGGGGCACAATTAAAAAATTAAGATAGATTAAAACGGAGCGAAATTTAAGTTCCCGTTCCATTTTTACAACAACCGTAAAACAGCGCATACTCAGCAAATTTTATCATAATTTATAAGCATGATGCTGAAACACTAAATCAACATTTTACTTATTTTTCTGCATAATTAATGATGATAGTATTTTTCTATTTATTTTCTGAACATCTGTTAAAAAAATAATTCGTACATTCTCATAAAAAAAGAATCAAACTTTTCTCTACATTCACATAACTATTTACAGTGTTCATGTAAAGCATCTGTTCTTTTTATAATAAAAATTCCGTTTTCAAAGAGAAACGTTTGCTGCCAAATTTCTTTAAAAAAATAGTGCAAGTTTTCCTGAAAAAAAAAAAAACTTTCACCTAACAATTTATGGTAAAAAATTAATCTTTTTTTGGGGGGAACAAATAACTTTTATTGATTAAAAAAATTGCAAAAAATAATAAAAATAAATAAACGAACAAAATGCAATTTTTCTTGAGGAATGTGTTCCATTTTAACAAACTGAGCCACAGCAACGCGTGGCCGGGTACAGCTAGTATATATATATATATATATATATATATATATATATATATATATATATATATATATATATATATAAAGCTGAATGTGTGTGTGTGTTATCTGGTCACGAATAGGCTGCTATATGGTTGACTATTTTAAAAAACTGATTACATATAATGATAGAAGATGCATCGAAACACAGGAATGGGTATGTTTGATCCTGCAGAACGGTGGTTCATTAAAATTGTGGGGTCTGCGTTCGCGCCTGATCCACAATGTATGGACATAAAAAATTAAAAGAAAAAGTTTACAACTGTTATTGATATAGATGTTCATAAGAATATTTTGATAAGTATGTTTTAACTTAAATAGGGATGGTATGATAAAATTGTGGGGACTGCGTTCGCGCCTAGCTTCCATAGAATGGAAATAGGCACAGACTTTAATAGAGACTTTCATATATGTCTGCGTAAGTATACTTTGATAATTAAGTTTCAGTTTGAGGAAATATGGTATAATAAAATCATGGGGTGTTCGTTCGCGCCTGACCTCCATAGAATGGAAATATATCACAAAGTTTAACAAGGTTTTTTTTTTATATAAATCCACAGAATATTGTGATAAGTGTTTTAGTGTGAACAGGTATGCTATAATAAATTATGGGGGTTATCTATTCTATTTTTAGTTTAATCATATTTTGCTTTGGTTTTAATACCCCCGAATTCGGAGCTATCTCTTTACAACCCTTCCTTTTCATAACCTATCATACTTTCATAAATCAGAGCCCATTTTCTGTAGGCTTTTTTGGAACCCAGTCAACGACGGGTAATTTTGCTAGTGTGTATATATATATATATATATATATATATATATATATATATATATATATATATATATATATATGACAGATGATGACTCTGGGTTCAGACATGGATTTGGGACCGAAGCATCATTATCACTAGTCCAGCAGTATCTCACGATATCATCAGACTTTGTTGAATTGTCGTCAATATATATATATATATATATATATATATATATATATATATATATATATATATATATATATATATGTATATATATGATGAAGGCTTTGTTGCAAGTAACGGTTATTGTATAAAAAAATATACAAGCATGATGATTGCATGATTATTGCGACGGCTTGTCAGACGAGTGCCACTCCCTCAGACATTTAAATTCCATGAGCCCTAACATAACTTTTTTTATTTATTTATTTTTTTTAGTCGTACCGGCGAATTCACACACTCAAGCAGACATGGCACTGAATACAGTCATTGCTATACATACATATATATGCATACACGCACGCACGCGCACACACACACACACATACACACACATATATCCATAAACATACACCCATGTATACATATATACATACATACATACATACATACATGATACATATACATACACACATGCATACATACACAAATACATACGCATATATACACACACACATATACAAATACAAACACACATATGTACACATATATGCAGATATACATACACATACATTTAACTACATATACATATGCATACGTATTTATGCATTTATACACAAGCATACACATATGCATATATACACATACATATACATACACACACAAACATACACACATGCATATATACACATACATATACATAATACATACATAAATACATACACACATACATACATACATACATACATATA
Organism: Euprymna scolopes; assembly: GCF_053919585.1. Lineage (NCBI taxonomy): Eukaryota > Metazoa > Mollusca > Cephalopoda > Sepiida > Sepiolidae > Euprymna > Euprymna scolopes. The sequence goes on from NC_136518.1 coordinate 50,145,363, forward strand.
TGTGTGTGTGTGTGCGCATGCGCGCGTGTATATATATTGAGAGAGAGAGAGAAAGGTATAGAAAAGAGAGAGAGAGACATACAGATTGTATAGATCGATTGATAGAAAGAGAAATAGAGGGCGAGAGAGTGAGAAAGAGAGAGAAGGAGAGAAAAGAAGAGAAGGAAAGAGAGAAATAGAAAGTGAGAGTGAGGAGGTGAAGGTGGTTAATCAAGTAAACATATTTTCCTGGCTGCACGTTCATTCGAACTTTCTACGCAGTTATGACGTCATGACGTCATCAAAGGACAGGCGTCACGCTTAAAGGCATTTTTAGCTCGTCGTCTGCAAGTCTATCGAGCTCACCGCCAGCCCTAGCAATGATAATTCTACTGCAGCACTTTTACGCCAACAACCACCGACCACCCCATTGGACCCTACTCGCCTCGATGACACACGCTTACGCATTCTCATGACGTGGCATACCCGGCCGTGTAGGCGACCGGCGGTGCTAATACGACCCTGCAAGAATGCTTCCCATCTTTGATTTAATTTAGTGACGGGGCAATTTGTTTGAAGCCTGCTTCAAGAGACAAATAGATAGGGAGAAATAAAGAGACAACATACAGACAGAGAGAGAGAGAGAGAGAGAGAGAGAGAGAGAGAGAGAGAAAGGGGGGGAGGTGAGTAATGTTACGAGAGGGCGATTTTGAATGGCGTGAGCCGTCCGAGGAGGCCGGAGCTGGAGAAAGCAACAGTATCGACTCAACACACACACACACACACACACACACACGCACGCACGCACGCACGCACGAACGCACGCACGCACGCATGCACGCATTATAATTTTAAAGTAAAATTTACTTATTAAATTCCAGTAATGTTCATATACTAATTAAACCAAAATCAATACTAATTGACCCAATTAATTAAGCTCAACAATTATCAATATTATATATATATATATATATATATATATATATATATATATATATATATATATATAAAGAGAGAGCGCGAGAGAGAATAGAGAAAGAGAAATAATGAGAGGGAGAGAAAACGAAACAGGACTCGTACAAGAGAAAGAAGAGAGAAGAGAGAGAGAGAGAAAGCTAGAGAGTAAGATAAAGAGAAAGAGAGATGGAGAGAAAAACGGCGAGATATAGAGAGCAAAAGAGAGAGAGAGAGAACTAAAGTGAGAGAGAAACAAAGAGAAATAATACGAAATGAAAAGAGATAGAAAAAGAGAGGACTTGAAGGAGAGAGAGAGAGAGAGAGAGAGAGGCAGAGAGATAGAAAGTTGGAAAGAAAGAACATAATAAAGAGAGAGAGAGGGGGGCTGGAAAAAGATAGATAGATAGATAGATAGATAAAGAGGGATGAGGGAGAAGGGAGAGAGAGAGGTCTATGAAGAAAAAGACAGATAAAAATAGAAAAAAATAGAGAAAGTAATAAAGAGTTAAAACGAGAGAGGGAGAGAGGTAGAAATAGAGAGATGACTAGAAAGAGAAAGAGAAATAGAAAAAGGGAACGAGAGAGAGAGAGAGAGAGAGTGAGTGAGAGAGAGTGAAAGGAAAAGAGATGGAAGAGTTTATATGCTAGAAAGAAAACGATAAATAGAGAACGAGGAGAGATGGAGGGATAACTAAACAGAGAAAGGTAAACAGAAGGAGAGAACGAGAGAGAGAGAGAGAGAGAGAGAGAGAGAGAGAGAGAGAGAGAGAGAGAGAGAGCACGCGATGAGAATGTTACTCGGACTGGCATGACCAGTTGTCCTGAAGAGGACTGGGAATGAAAACAGCAACACACTATCGACCCGACGTTGACACATATTTTATGCAATTTGATTATAATTTGTGAAAGCAAATAATCAGTCGAAATAATACATCGTTTTTATCACATAAATCATCGTTTGGGAGATACACACAGTAGCGTCCAAAACTAAGGGACAAAATTTTAAAACCTAATATTCGTTTGAAATAACAACTGTGAAAAGCTGCAATTTTGACAACTGGTAGTCGTTATCATCCATAATAACATACTAAAATTCGAATCATTTGTCAAAGGATAGAAAAAGAATTATAACAATTATTTATTTATTTTCAAAATAGGAACGTCCAAAAGTAAGGGACAAAGTTGAGAAAAACAATGTAAATAGCAAAAAAACAAAAAACAAAACAAAACAAAAACAATAAAAATACATGTACAATCAATATTTAGTAAATGAGCCCTTGCTCTCAATGACAGCTGCACATCTTCGACTACGAGAACCCATCAGTTCTTGACAATCCTCGATACTAATTTTAGACCATTTTTCTTGAAGCTTCACCCACAAATCCTCCGTGTTAGTGGGATTTCTTTCGATAACTTTCACTCTTAAGGTCTTCCAAAGATTTTCTATTGGATTTAAGTCAGAGCTTTGCGGTGGGCAATCCATAATTACGAAATCTTGCTCACTAAGGTAACTTTGCCTTTTGACATGAGGCATTATCTTGCATAAAGGTAGCCCTATAGAAACCTGAATTCTGTATGATTGGCACAACATGATCTTGAACAATGTTTTTATAGATCTGTGCGTTTACACGAGTTTGACATTCCAAATACCATGACACTTCCTCCCCCAAACTCAACAATTTTCTTAGTACAATTTGCACTTAATCTTTCATTATTACCTCTCCTTACATTTTTTCCCCCATATTTTCCAAATAAATTAAACTTGCTTTCATCACTGAAAAATACTTTTGCCCAATTTTCATATGTCAAAATTACATATCTGTTTGCAAACTCTAATCTCTTCTTTTTATTCTTCGAACTAACAAGTGGTTTCTCCCCTGGGGTTCGATGAAACAGCCCTATTTCTTGCAGTCATCTAGAAACAGTCTGTCTTGACGCATTAACACATGAGGTACTATTCAGAACCCTTTTAATTTTGTGTGTAAGACTTAAAACGGTCCTTTAATGACATACGCTGCATTATTCGATCTTCTCTTGCCGAAGTTTTGCGGGGTCTACCTGTTTTAAAAGCACTATTTTGCTAGTATCATTGTAGGATTTAACAACCCTGCCTGCAGCACTCTTGGAACGTTTCACTTTCTCTGAAATCTCTCTAATGTTGTACTTTACCTTGTGTAGCTTCACGATAGCTTGTCTCAGAGAGTAATCAAGCTTTTGGCGTTTCGCCATGGTGCCGGCTGATGCAACGTTTACAAATGACTAAGTAAGACTTATTCTTTAGAGGAAATCAAAAAAATTTGAATATATCATACTGTTTACATTGTTTTTCTGAATTTTATCAGTTACTTTTACACGTTCCTATTTGGAAAATAAATAAATAATTGTTATAATTCTTTTTCTATCCTTTGCAAATGATTCAAATTTTAGTATGTTAGTATGGATGATAACGACTACCAGTTGTCAAAATTTCAGCTTTTCACAGTTGTTATTTCTAACAAATATTAGGTTTAAAATTTGTGTCCCTTAGTTTTGGACGCATTGTAAATACATGAGTAGGGCTAGGACAACAGCATATTTTTTATTGTTTTGATTATCGAGTGTGTATCCATTAATATCTTATGTGTTTTTATGTAGAGTGATGTGGTTCTCGGTTGATTAACCGTGTTTAACTGTGTCGGATATATACTCGAGAGTCAAAACAACGATAAAAATATCCTCGTGTCATAACCCTTATAATGAGTCAACACTTATCAGGGCCATGAGCCACTCGAGGATAAGCGTTAATGGATGGATATTTTATAAGTATAATGATAAAGTAAACTAAAAAAAACAAAAACAACTTTTATTCAGCCCAAACAAGACATTTTCCCATTGAAGTGTTAGAGGCCAAAGAATTTTGAAACATAGTTGCTAGGCGCAATGAATTGTGATGTGAGCTATATTTAGTCTAATTTACAATGGAGGCAAAATGAGTGGAAAGTTTTTCGTGAAAAAAACAGAAACCACCATTTTTTTTTAATTGTGAAATGTGCTATAGCAAAAAATATAAGATATCAATTAATAAATATTCCGAAGCATCAGTTTCTTTGGAGTATTTTAAAGAGTTTTTAGGGGTATAATATTCATAGCACCCCATTTAGAAAATCCAAGCATTTCAGATTCGTATTAGATCTTATTAATATTCACCAGACGCCAATTTAACGAGATCCTTTGAATTTTATTGTTTCTTAAGTCTCCTTAATTTAAGACTTTTTTCAAGAATTAAAATCATGTGATTGATTTTGATCAAAATTTTTAATGAGTTTTAGTATATATATATTAATGAGTTTTAGTGTGTATATATATATATAAAATCTGAAATCCTTGAATATTGGGTTTTTAGGTATGTATGGCTAGGTTTCCTTCCTCTTATCTATTTGCCTTTCTTGTACCTAACGTACTTAAGCTTTTATGCATTTTTATTCTCAGAGCATTTATATGCTAGTTAACATGTCGTAGAATGGATCTTGTAATCTTGTTAAATTTACTTACATATATTATTAATAGTTTTTATTTTTATATATTATTATAAATAGAAACCGTATTATTCTATATTTTCTTATTGGGAAAGTTATATCATCCACTACAGAGTCATGTATTTACCAGCTGCCCTGTATTTAAACCAAAACAGCTACGTGGTAAACAGTTGAGGATCCCTGTTTTTTACTTACAAAATTTTAGTTAAGATTTTCTTTTTCATCCTTATATAGTTAAATTCGGTTTTATAATTGAAGACTTTTGAAAAATCAGCTTATGCAAATGCTAAGTCTATTTAACAATATTAGTTCATGATGCTTGGCCTTTGGGACAAGATCAAAGTGTAGTATCTGTTCCGGCAGATACTGCAAGCTATGACTAGCAAAGACCAGATGTGGGGGCAACCCCACATGTCTGACCTTTAACCAGCTCCCATTTCCCACCTCTCGGGAGCTGGTCCCCTTTTCCCCTTCCCTTCACTCCTCACATTAAAAATCGGCCTTGTGCCTAATTTGCTCGGTGGGGGAGCAAATAAATACCATCTGTTCTTCAGATGCTGCACTTCAATTTCTTGTTCTCTGTCAGTGGAAGAGAAATCCTTCACGACTGAGACAATTTTTATTTTTGTTCCTTTTCTCCACATTAAAAAACGACCCTGGTGTCTAACTCTGTCCCGTGGGAAGGCATTGTAGATAGGAACAATATTAGTTCAGTGTTTTATTTTCATCCTTATATAATTGAATTCTCTTTTGTAATTATAAACTTTTTAGAATCAAATTATGCAGGTACTAAGTCTGCGATAGGTTAAATTTATTTTTTTCTGGGAATTTAAACTGCATTCTTTATTTTTTTACATTGTTTTTTTTACTCAAAAATTCTTCAGACTATATATGTGTGTGTGTGTGTGTGTGTGCGTGTGTGTGTTTGTGTGTACATGTATGTTCACATATGTGAGTATGTTCGTGGGATGCGTAGGTGTCCAATTCAAAGTTTTATGAAAGACTTAGTTTTGAATAGAGGCCACACAAGATACTGACCATTCCAAGTCGAAAATGCTGGAAGGGTCATATTCAAATAGATCTTTAGCTTAATGGCTATACCCGTACCCCTCCTGTTGCTAACTCTGCCCGCACACTCATGTTTTCTATCATTCACACTGAGGAAGATCGAAGGAACGGTTGAAAATTATGTGCTTTTGAAGGAAACATTTTTGTTTTTTGAAAAGACTTTTTGTATTCCTACACGTCAACACATAGGAAATAAATACAGAAGAGACATAAACATTTATATATTTTTTGTATTGATTTTATATATATATATATATATATATATATATATATATATATATATATATATATATATATATATATATATATATATATACAGGGTGGAAAGATAACATTGTCGCCCCAGAATATATACAGAATATATATGATTCATTTCCGGTGTAGATGTAAACCAGTTTCCTTTCTTTTTTGTTGCAGACCATCTACTAGTTGAGAGCAACATCATCCCACTTACCATATTCGAAGTCAGTTTGAAAGTCAACACCAAAGTGTACTTGGGTGTTCTGAATAGTGTTGTGATCCTCTGGTGCAATCAAGTGTCCGCTGGAGACCCTGGGTGATGTGGCAGCAGGACTCAGCGTCAGTCCAAAAGTTCAGAGAGACCTATGCTTGATTCAGGAGGTGTGCTACGCATTGTACCTTTCTCTCACCCCACTCCTCCTTCGACCTAAACTCGCTGGATAACTTCGTTTAGTCACATACGTCAAGAACATCAGCAACATGACCTCGCAAACCACCTAAGCTAGCCTGATCGCCGCAATCTGCCGAGTATTCGCCGAGCTTTCGCCGGCGCTTGTGGAAAAAGACATTCCAGACCCGTATCGAGGCGGTGATTGAGGCCGAAGGCGACTATATTCAATACATGTCAGCTCTACTACATAATTAAATTACCTAAATTGATTTGGATCTTTTGCAATAAAAGTTTTAAAATAAAACTGTAGTGTTGTTTTCTTTATGGCGCCAAATTCATCGTTCCACTATATATATATATATATATATATATATATATATATATATATATATATATATATATATATATATGGTGGAACGATGAGCTGTGAAACAGCGAAACAGTACTGTATGTGGATGACTATATATATATATATATATATATATATACATATATATATATATATATATATATATATATATATATATATATATATATATATATATATTAAAAGAGTTTATTTCTGGTACAGAATTTACATATGACAAAAAAATAATTCTTTTGGACCCTAGACGTCTTTCGCCATCCTCATCAGGGGCAAACGATGGCATTTTTTTTGTTTTTTACCTTTTTTTAAAAAAGAAAATAGGAGGAAGGAATTAAAAATTTATGATGAAAATGAGAACTTATTTACAATCATTATAAAATATATGCACAGTAAGGAAGAAAGGGGAAAAGATAAAATAAAAAGGATTAACCTATATATATATATATATATATATATATATATATATATATATATATATATTCATTATATATATATATATATATATATATATATATGAATATTATTTTGTATAAAATTAACTATCACGAATGGGGAATTATAACCCGTATATAAATATACGGGGAGGGGGGATTGGGAAAAGAAGCGGGTGGGGAATCATGCCTAAAGTATCCTTCTTATAATTCCCCTAAAAGGTCTAGGGTATTAACAAACCGCTTGTACATGCAGAGAGAGAGAGAGAGAGAGAGAGAGAGAGAGAGAGAGAGAGAGAGAGAGAGAGAGATGGAGGCGTGCAATGGAGACGGATTCGAGAGTTTTCAAATGACTACTCGATCACCCTCGAAATAAAATGGAAAAAAGAAGCTGTCCTTATATGCCTTATATTCTGGATTTTCCAATAAATGATGTCCAATTGCGGTATCTAAATTATTGTTGGTTGAGGAGAATGTTATTTTTATTTTTATTTTTATTACGAAAACTTGAAGGAACATGTCCAATTCTTGTTTTAAAATGGACGCTGGTTCGCCTGACATAGTCAGTATCACACTGACATTGGAATTTATATATAATATTGCTAAGTTTAGTGCGAAGCAAACTGTCCTTTTTGGAAGACGAAAAATGCAGGTTTCGTATTGAAAATAACCCGAGGTAGAACTGACGGAAAACAACTATCGATTGTCTGTTTAAGTTGATTAATGAGTGACACATTTTTCACCAACACATGGCAACTTAAGATATACAGGACACTTTGAAGCGCCAAAGGTTTTATCTTTATTAAATTGGTTGATTTTAAATTTAATACATTTATCAATTAAGAATTCTGGGTAGCCATTATCGATTAGAATTTCCTTAATTTTAGTAATTTCAGTATCTAGTCGACAGAGGGAACAAATAACCAAGGCCCTATGTACCAACGTATAAATCAAGGCAAACTTGTTGGTTTTAGGAGCAAAAGAACACCATTGAGTATATAGACCGGTAAAGGTAGGTTTTCTATATATAGAGGTAAGAAAACCCTCTCTGGGCCTTTCAATAAACACGTCGAGAAACGGGAGAGAGATGTCCTTTTCTATCTCCATAGGAAAAGACAAAGCGTTATATAAGGCATTAAGACATTTAAAGATATGTAAAGCCAGGTCCTGAGAAGGAAAGGCCGCAAACGATCCTGGCTTGAGACAGTTGTCTGTCTAGCTACACTGATGAGATGTGAAACAGCGAAACAGTACTGTATGTGGATGACTATAATGCTTCCTCTCTTGAATTGAGCATATTGGGAAGTGATATACAAACTGCCATCAGCATATTAAGAGCGACGCTCTTTGTGTAAACAAATCGAGCGGAGGTATTTGGACGATGTCAAAACATTGTTAATTCATTACCCTCACAGCAGCAGCCGTATAGCGTAATGGTGAGAAGCCTTGACTGTCATTTTGGCGGTCGGGTTTCGACCCTGGCTTGAGGCAGTTGCTTGTCTAGCCGCATTGATGAGCTGTGAATATACAGGGTTACCCCCCCCCCAAAAAAAACGGGACCCAACTCTAATTAGGCCCCCGTTTCTTAGTGTTTTGCCCGAATGAAATAAAACTTTGGTCATAACTAGTTTATTATATTCAAAACATCACATCAAAACACTAGGGTCTTTGACCTTTTTTTCTCCGTTCTACAGCATATGTTCTAGATGGCCTCCATTTAGTTTTTTTTTTGGGGGGGGGGCGGTATTTCCATGTGCGTTTCCTTGGAAACTAGCAGTGTTACACGCCGTTGCCCGGGGCAAAAGTGTTACACATTTCTGATAAAACTTCTATCTCTATCCATCTCCCTATCTTTCTCTCTTCCCACTCAGCCGTTTTCTCCTCTCTCTCCCCAATCCGCCCTTTCTCCTGTGCCTAACTCATTCCCCTCTAGCTAAACATACACGCATACAACTTATTCTTTATATAACAGATTCTTCTAGAAATTAGACGACATGAACGAAGCGGTACGCTCTTATTGTAACAGAGCGCGTATGGACGCGTGTGAGAAAATCAGCAGCAGCCTATGATAGCTGACTAGCGAAATTTTTATCAGTAGCAGCCGTCTTAACACATGTAAGGGTGCCTGTGCGTAGAATATTTGTGGCAAGAGTTGCGCAATCTCCAACCATACCTCTTCTGATTCGACATTGTTAAATATCAGTGGCAAGTAGAGATTCAGGGCGACTGGAAACAGTGCCGAGATAAGCGGAAAGCACATTCAGCGCCTAGAATTCTCAAATGGGCAACCTATCTGATACTAGCTAGGCTCAACCTTGATTAACTTCGATGATCTGACAGAAACTGGAGTGTCAACGTGATTATGCCCTATCTAAGCGATGGACATACAAACGCACATACGCACAGACAACTTTTATATAATAGATAATCTAAATTGTGAGCGCTACAATATCTCTTTTTTTTTTTTCGTAACCGTACATAAACACGTGACAGAAGGAAAGATCAAAGGAAATTCATATTGATTCGGGAAATTAATTTTTGTAATTTAATGCTGAATTTAATTATATGCGCTTTTCGCAGATGCATTTAAAGGAAAGCATAGTCCTCTGAGACCCATTTCAAGAATGCAATAACATCTGCGCAAAAAATGTATTTTAGAACCAACGTTTTTATCAAGAGAAGATGTGTTCAACACAAAAGTCGCCATTAAACCTGTTCGCAACCGCTGTAAATTGATTATAGAAAACGCGAAACCTAGTAGGCGATACCCTTTTCTTTTCCCTGCACCCTCTTTCCCGGAGAAGAGACGTCGCGATCCTGTCTCTGCTCTATCGTTATTTTCATGGCAAATACTCGACTGAACTCCAATCTATGCTCTCCTTTGCTAAACTTTCACAAAAACACTCGACTAGCTACAACCACTATATACGGTTTCTCTTGCTCTCTATCTGTGCCTAAATCTAAACGCAGATTCAATGAAAAAAAGCTTCTTTCCTAGAACTGCCCGCATGTGAAACACTGTTCCGGTGACCTGCTTCCCGGTTAAATACAACATCTGTAGCCTTCAAATCCAACGTAAACAAGAGCTCTCTTTATATTTCTGTTGATTTTCTCGGTCTACCGAGCATTTTTTCTTGTTTCAGTTGGTAAGTTGTGTAATTCTACCCAATTTTATTCATTAATCCTTATCCTCGAGTGGCTTCCGGACCTTAATAAGTGGTGACTCCCAAGTAAAAACAAACAAGAATCTGTTAAAACCAGAAAAGCTGAGCAGAGGGTTAGTTCTCGTAATTTTAGGAAAATAACGGACACTTTACGGAACAAATGTAAGAGTTCTATTTCAACCATCATTAACGCCATTGAAGTGCTTTCTTTTAGATCTGACTACGCCAAACTACAGGATGTCTACAAAAATGTAAAAACATTGTTTGCATGTTGGACAATCGACAACAAGGGTCTTTCTATTATCTAGACAGGATATTATTATATTAAAGCTCCCATTCGACGCACGATGGATATCCGCCCTGTTATACTCTGATTTTAATGCCTGTACCACATGTGTGACACAAGGCCAGCTTTACTCCTCCAAAGCAAGCTGCACAACTCACGAGTGATGGGTCGAGCTCTGCGAAGATTCACTTAATAACATCTTCGATTGAAACATTGATTTGACTACTATTTTATTCTTCACAAGCAGAGTGAGAAATGAGTTGTTTTGAGTAGTAATGTGTAGAACTATTCACACATTGATACAGTTGATTACATTAATTGGTGCAAAATATGCCTTAGAATAAAAAAACTGAACGCATGTTTATATTGTCAGAGTTTTTCATCTTTTGGGAAGATTGTCGATCAGGACTGAAAAGCTCCTACTTGCCCATGAAGTGGCGTATTACGCGCCAGACACCAACCAGGAAACTTTCCACCCCGCGCACACACACACACACAAACACACACATGTATATATATATATATATATATATATATATATATATATATTGGTAGTAATCGACATACAGTCCTGTTTCGTTGTATCACAACTCATCAGTGCCGTTAGACTAGCACCTTTCCCAAAGATTGAACCTAGGACCATCGTGTTGACAGTCGGCAGTTCTCCCTCTCGACCACGGAAGCGATGCCCGCAAATAAATATCCTGTCCGAATGTCTATTTAAACAGACATTCGTCCACCACTTTTACAGTGCTCAAACCGCCTGTTTGTAAACAAACAGCGAGTTTCGCATTTTTCAGCCAATTAAGTTGCGGGTGGGATTATTTACGACAGTGTTCTACCCAAAGATGGGGGATGGGGCTTAAAATATATTTGTAGTCATCGACATACAGTCCTGTTTCTTTGTATCACAACTCACCGGTGCCGTTAGACTATTTCATTCGATCACATAAACTAATATACGAAAATATAATTTTATGCATAAAATTTTCAGTATTTACTTCAAAAGAGCTCAATACATAGGTAGAGCTAGGTAGTAAGTTATAAATATATATATGGTAATTAAGCTACAAAACCTGACGAATTTTCACGAGAATGAAACGCGGAATATTCTGTGTAGCTTACCATATATATTTTGAAAACTTCCTATATATATATATATATATATTATCGTTTAAAAATCAACAACAAATCTACGTCTGGAGTTACTGGTAACTGGCTGATCGAAACATGCTCATGAATGTGTAGCGACATATAAATGTTTATATGAAACAAATAAAAGGTACATCTTTTTCTACTTCGGTTTTGGATACTCCTGTATGAACCTCATTAAAATTCACTGGTTGCTTCACCTCTGGCAAATATTAACCTGGAATTATACAGACACACACACACACACACGCACACAAATATATATATATATATATATATATATATATATATATATATATATATATATATACACATATATATATATAGTGGAAATGGTAATTAATAAAAACTGAAGAAAGTGCTCAATACCGTTGTAGAGCGAATATGCGTTTTATTTTTTTATTACCGTATCTTTCTGTTAAGTTACATTATTGTTTCAGATATTTGGCCGTTTTTTTTTGCCGTAAGTCTGAGGATGCTACAGACGGCCAAAAAAAAAACGGTCAAATAGCTGAAACGATAATGTAACTTAACAGAAAGATACGGTAAAAAAAATAAAACGTACTGTCGTATTTAATCAATGGTGCCTTGATAACGACTTTCTGTCAAACACACACATTTATATATATATATATATATATATATATATATATATATATATATATATATATATATATATATATATATATTTCTGTTGATTTTCTCGATCTACCGAGCATTTTTTCTTGTTTCAGTTGGTAAGTTGTGTAATTAGGTTGTACAGTTCTTTTTTAAAAAATTCTACATATTCTCTCTCTCTCTTCTTCTTCTTCTTCTTCTTCTTCTTCTTCTTCTTCTACACACACATATCTCTATCTGGATATATATATATATATATATATATATATATATATATATATATATATATATACATATATATATGTCCAGATAGAGTTAGAGATGGGAGGAGAAATTTAGGAGATTCAGGATTCCTTTTGGTTCAAAGAATGACGGCGACGCGTCATGCTCTATGAAACAACGAACGGAATATTGGGTATAAGAAGAAAAAGTAGTTCAAAGTCGGGGCCTTCTGTCTGTGTTCTGTCATTTGGTACAGAGTTATCGATCGAATTAGAACTGAAAGAATAGGAATTATTCGATTTTTGCTTGATTTGTTGCGTCTCCTACAAAGTTGGAACACATCATGGCCGTTAACAACAACAACAACAACAACAACAAAAAGAAGAAAACTGAAAGCGAGGCTCAATAGCCACGCCCACCCAGGTCGCCATTGTCGTTTACTTTTTGTACGTGAAACAAGGACTCAGAACCAACACACTATTGACCGGTTCAGAAACATTAATGCATGTAGGCTATTTGTTTCCGTTACTTCTAACATGTTCTTATATAGTAATGAATATGGTCTTCATTTATTTAAACTTTCTTGATTGGAGCATTTTTTTTTACAGTTAAGTCATCGCTTATTAAGGCCCAGCATCCACCCGATGATAAGGCTTAATAAGTGAACACTGTGATAACCGGTAATAATAGAAATTGGGCAGGTTGGTTGGTTGGTTGTTTTTTGTTTTACGGTATATCAACCCTTTTCGGGGTATTTAATGCCGAATCCAAAGATTTTGAAGAAAAATTTTTTAATAGAATATATTTGTTGTTTTCAAGTCGGTTTCTATTTAATCCATAGTTGGAACCCTAACAGGTACTACCACTCCGGGTCAGAGTTGACCTGGGAGCAATGGTAATTAAAGGGTGGCTCCACACTCCCCAAAGCCCGCAAGCTGGGGCCTCACCACTGGATATAGTTTAAGGTCATATCCAGGACCCCCATTGAGGGACTTTTATCCTCTGCAGGGGGGCAGTCGGTAGTATTCTAATGCCCCACCGACAGGGCCAAATTGGACAGAAGTTGATTATTTACGTGAACAGCTCAACAAGAATTTGTTTACGTTAAACTTTAAAATAAATATGTTATATATATTATTTTAATTGGAAATTCATTATTGAAATGAGTATTATTTATTAATTTATTTATTACGGACTATTGTCTTCATCTTTTAGTAATTGTTTCACGACCTTTCGGCCAACTATTCCTCTGGCCTTCATCAGGTGGTAACCGCGACAGGATAGGAACTCCGAATCTCCTTACTGCATTCTCAGCAATTACTGCCACCCATAGTTGTTGTCGCTTCACCACGTTTTGGCCAAGTAACCCTCTAGCTGGCGTTGGGCCCGTGTCGCAGTTGATAGAGACGTTGAATCTCTACGTTTCCAGGTGAGAATTGTCTGAAGATAGCAGTTTCAATCCTACCCAAAGCCGGCCAGAGGCTTACTTAGCCAAAACATGGTGAGACGATAGCAACTATATATTGCAGTAATTGCTGAGAATGCAGTCAGGATATTCGCAGTTCCTATCCCATCGTGGTTACCACTTGATGAAGGACAGAAGAACAACTAAGAAAGATGAGGATAATAGTCCGCAATAAATAAATTGATAAATATGTTGTAGTCAGCTGGGATGCAGACTCATGCTATTGTTGTAACGTAGTACACGTTTACACAATAGTTTGGCTTGTTTTTTTTTTTGTTTTACGGCATATCAACCCTTTTTTGGGTTATTTAATGCCGACCCCAGTTATTTTGAAAATAGCATTCATGTTGCATCGAGTTATTTTATATAAGGTTTTTATTCTTCAAGTTCTTTGTATCTTCAATCATTAGTTTGTTGTGTTTGGTTTGGTTGTTTTATAGTAGATTTTATCGTTTTTTTGTTCCCTGCCCTGTAGACCATGTATGAGTTTTGCAATGGCAGAGGCAAAAGGGTTACAGTATTAATTTTTGGCACATTAAAAGTTAGGAAACCAGTCAGGAAATGAGGGAGATAGAAAGAGAAAAGGGAAAATGGGAATAAGGAACAGGGGAAAAATGTAGCTTGTTGTTTTTTTTTTTTTTTTTTTTTTTCAGAACACAATTAAGTTTTGCAAAAAGAAGTAGAAAAACAAAAAGCATCAATGTTAGGTGCATTTAGTCTCAGGAAGCCAATATCTTCAGACAGCCTGGTCTGGTAGCACCAGTTACACAATAGACCCAACACGTTGTAGACAGAGTCGCAAAGGGACATAAGACAAGTAATAACTCAACAGTAACAACGGTATTTATTTCCTCACTCACTCACATGTGACTTCTCGTTACCGCTGTAACATCACTCACCGTCTTTTTCCTTACAGTGACGTCATTTTGCATTTCGTATGTATTTGTATACACGCGTCTGTTACATTGTGTGCCATGGACGGTCAGGTCTAAGAATAAAGCTTTGCTTACGAAAATTTTGTTCAGTTTTAGGTACAGATAGAGTAAAGGAAATTACTGGCAGTGGTTGTAGTTAGACGTGTGTTTGCTGTGATTGTTTCACAATTCGTTCCAGTTATTATATCTATTGCTTATAACTATTGCATTAACTTATTTTATTTACAAAAATAAGACCAAAATATGTTTTATTTTGTAAATTTAATATACACCCCTCCATGAGATTTTGACTTTTTCAGCTGATTTTTTGATATTATATATTTTTTGGATTTAGAATTGCAGCTCAATTGTGTGAATAAATTTGACGTAAAATAATCACCCATTTGATGTTTTTTTCTAGCGATTTAGTTAGTTCGATTTTTTTTATTACTAAGTTCGAGGGTTAGATTTGGGTGAGGATTAGAATTAGTTTAGAAAACAGTAACCGATGTTTGAAAAACAATGTATTTGAATGTTTTACAACATAATTTGAATGTTTTACAACATAATTTGAATGTTTTACAATACAAAACTGAGCTTTGTGAAAAAAACAAAAAAAAACAAAATTGAACTTTGTGAAAAAGCAAAAACAAAATTGAGCTTTGCTAAAAAACAAAAAAAACAAACAAACAAAATTGAACTTTGTGAAAAAGAAACAAAATTGAGTTTTGTAAAAAGACAAAATTCAAAATTGAGCTTTGCGAAAAAACAAAAAACAAAATTGAACTTTGTGAAAAGAAAAACGAAATTGAGCTTTGTGAAAAACAAAAAAAACAAAATTGAGCTTTGTGAAAAAACAAAATTGTACATTGCGAAAAAACAAAAACAAAATTGAGCTTTGTGAAAACCAAAAAAAAAAAAATTAAATTTTGTGAAAAAAACGAAAAAAAAAAAAAATTGAGCTTTGTGAAAACCAAAAAAAAAAAAATTAAATTTTGTGAAAAAACGAAAAAAAAAAAAAAAAAAATTGAGCTTTGTAAAAAAAAAAATCCGAAAATGACCTTTGCATTGAATATTGTGAAAAAAAAAAAAAATTGAGCTTTGTGAAATTTATTAGGTTTACATTATTAAGCATTACTTTATTTAACCATTGAATGACATATATAACACATAAACTCGTAATATGAAAACATTACATTTAGTTCTAGGAGTGTAATCATCACGATCGCACAGATATACAGTGGAAGTAGCTGTTGTTTTCCCCTCTAAAAAACGTCCTACTTCTACTAACATTCGACGCCGGGAAGTTTTCTGCATTAGGGTCATATATGGGGATTCGCCTTAATTTTCTGCCTCATATTCTTATGCACACACCATAATCTTTCATTTCCTCTAACCTCCCAAAATAATGATTTCTCCCTCCTAAAAATGGTTTATCCTTAATTAAAGTCAATTTAAGTCAAGGGCTATCTCCCTTGTTTCTCATATTGAGTTGATCGCACAACTCGTCCACATTAAAACAAAATAAAAATCGATAATTCGATAAATACTACTTGTATTTATTTTTCTACTGTATCGGCTTTCGTAATTTTTGGAATCTATAGCAATTTCAGCAAGGGCATTGTTTTACAGTTTCTCACTGTTGAGAGGGAGGCAACTCTCGTTTACTAAAAGATTCACTTTTTCATCTCATAATTTAGGACGCTATATATTCTGTAAAAAAAAAGCTGCTACGATTTTTTTAATGTACCAAACCCGTTAACATTAATAATACAAAATGTAGTCTTTAGATAACTATTAAGAGAATTGTTTTTGTTTTCATATCATAATTCACGATACTAAAACCAACGAACAAACGATATTTGCATTAGATGAAAACATTTAAAAATAAATGCGCAACTTTTGTTTTTAATTAAAAAATAAATGTTATGTTATCCACTTTATTAAAAAAAAAAATCGTCGCAACTTTTTTTAATGTTTGGATTTAATAAAAATATATAGCGTCCTAAATTATGTGATGAAAAAAAAAACGAGCGAATCTTTCAGTAGACGAGAGTTGTCTCCGTTTGCACAGTTACAAACTGTAAAGCAGTGCCCGCGTAAGTACGTAATAATGCTTTCACCTGAAGTGCGCTGATTAAAAAGATCACAGTTCGACGTAAGTAACTAACACTTATACGCAACCTCGTTTTCGAATTCGCCGAAGCACATCTGATACACTGACTATCACTATAAGGATCACGTTACGTGTTCATTCGTTTTCTACGATGACAGCCATTTTGTTTTTCTGCGTATCTTTAGGATGATAAGATTAGCGCAATGATTGACATTTCAATCATCCAAAAGACTAAACGCTTTATCAAGACGTAAATGTATTCGTTCTTGGAAGATTAGGGAGACACTCTGGCGTCGAAATAAATTGTAAAATGTGTCATGAGATATAGCTGATGATTAGGGCTATGACAACAGCATATTCTTTTCATTGTTTTGACTCTCGAGTATATATCCGACACAGTTAGACACAGAACCATATCACTCTATATAAAAGCATATAAGATATCAACGATCACTCGAGAGTTAAAACAATGAAAAGAATATGCTGTTGTCCTAGCCCTAGTGATAACATACTACGAACATTAAATTAACATATCTATATACTAATTTAATGTTCGTAGTATGTTATCACCTTCTGTCCTCCTTTGTGATAAATAGGATTTCCCGATCGAATAATTTATAAACCCTTACACACGTACGCATATTAAAGGTACTATGGTATTAATATATATAGAGAGAGATAAATAAAAATATGCCAGATAAAAGGAGAGGGACGTTAAAAACGTAAGCAAAGGAGAAGTATCAATGGATATATACTCGAGAGTCAAAACAAGGAAAAGAATATGCTGTTGTCCTAGCCTTACTCATAACTAGGGCTATGACAACGGAATATTCTTTTCATTATCTAGACTCTCGAGTATATATCCGCCACAGTTAATCAACCGAGAACCACATCACTCTATATAAAAGCATATTAGACATCAACGAATACACACTCCAGAGTTAAAATAATGAAAAGGATATGCTGTTGTCCTAGCCCTAGTGATGATACGACAGTTTATGGTGAGCTATTGGAAAAAAAGCCATTTTGCCCTTTTCTCTTCCTTGCAACCACTTTTCCACAGAAGAGACGTTGCGAGCCTGTCTCAGTTTTATCGTTATTTTCATGGCAAGTGCTCGTCTGAGTTCCAATCTATGATCCCCCTCGCCAAAGATTCACGAGAAATACTCGTCAAGCTGAAATCACTATCAATAATGTCCCTCACTCTTTATCTGTGCCTAAACCTAAACGTAGATCCGATGAAAAAAGCTTCTTTCTTAGAACTGCACACCCGCGGAATTCTCTTCCGTTTACCTGCTTTCCAGCTGACTACAATATGGCCGTCTTCAAGTCCAACGTAAACAAGTTCTTGATGAGCCGTTCCCCTTAAGTAATCCAATTCACCAAATTTACACTTTTAACGATTACTATATTATCCTTTTGACTACTGTACATTCTTTAATCCTTATCTTCGAGTAACCTCTGGGCCTTGATAAGTGGTGATTCCTTTGCAAAAAAAAAAAAAAAAAAAAAAAGCCAATGCGATTAGCCAATCAGAAACCAGAAAGACGATGTTTTCGTTAATGGGGAAAAAATCACTTATATGGTACTATTTTTGAAAAAAAAAAAATGTTTTCCACGGAAAAATTTTTTCGTTGTTACAAAAACAAATATATATTTTATTGAAACTTTTCTTTCAAAAAAAAATTTCTTATACACATCCCATGAAAAAAAGAAAAGAAAACTTGATTTTTGTTTATGCAGGGTGAAATGATAAAAGTGTTGCCCTAAAGAAAACAACATTACATTTTTTATTTTTAAAACTTTTATTGAAAAAAAAAATCAATTCAGGTAACTGGATAATGTAGTAGAGCTGGCATCTATTCAATGTAGCCTCCTTCATCCTCAATCACCGCCTCGATAAAGGTCCGGAACTAGGAGCATGCTTTTCCACAAACGCCGGCGGGAGATCGGCGAATACTCGGCGGATGGGAAGGATAAGGCTGGTTTAGGTGTTGTGGGAGGTCACGTTGGTGATGTTCTCGACGTACAACTAAACAAAGTAGTCCAGCGGTTTGAGGTCGGGGCAGGAGGGGCGGGCAATAAGAGAAGGGTACAAAGTCGTTCTGAAACCAAGTCTGGGTCTCTTTGGACTTGTTGGCCGGCGCCGAGTTCTGCTGCCAAACGCAGGGTCTGCCAACCACCACAACTGTGCATCAGGGGATCACCATGCACTTCAGCACATCCAGGTACACTTGGGTGTTGACTTTCAAGCCGACTTCGAAGTATGAGATGGTATAGTGTGGCCGTCACTTGAAACAATAGCAAAAACTATAACCGTGGCCAGAAATTTTGTTTTCATCACCCTGGACACGTCCCTGTTATTCATGGCAATCCAACGATGCATTTTGAGGGTGCTGGCAATCGTTCTGTTGAGCTGATGAGCTGTACAGCGGCGCATCTCCGATATTTCTTGCTGAACATTGTTTCACTTTCAGACATGATAGAAGGCTCCTATCGCTTTTTGAGATTTGTACATCTGACCAACTAGTAGATGGTTTGCAACAACAAAAGAAAACTGGTTTTCATCAAACGGAAATGGAATCATGTCTTTTCAATAGCGACAATTTTATCGTTCCATCCTGTACGTATATAATGAAAAGTTCGTTTCAATGGTTCTTAAATAGAAAAAAGGTAAGCCTTTAGTATCGATATTAGAGCGAGAAAAACCTAAACTTTATAGATATATAGATAGATGACTCCTAGTAAATTAGTCGCATATGTTTTGTTTAGCGCAAAGAAGACTACAGGGAATTAAGAAAGCCCAAACCGCAAAATTGTGAGCTAACTACCCCCACCCCCCATAAAAAAAATGTCGGCCTCTACACCGGCTGGCGTCACACCAAAGAGTTGTGAAGAGTCCGGGCGAAGCGAGGAGAAAGAGCACTAACCAAATCCCCACTGAGAGATTGCGGAAAACGCTGGGGCTTTCGGGAACACCAATGACCGTTGCCAGTGAGTAATTAATGGTAAGCGTCTGTTGCGATAATGTGAAATCATTTGCGCACGTTACTGAGAGAGGTAGAGAGCACTAGAAATCTGGGGAGACCTTTTGTCAATCACACTCTAGGGAATACCACAGGTTATTGCCAGTGAGCGATCGCTGGTGATGCTCTGTGTGAGAATTCCTAGTGACTAAATAATAATAATAATAATAATAATAATAATAATAATAATAATAGCAAACACACGGACTAGCCAGAGAGCTGGAAAAGATATAGAAGATAAAGAAATTCAAGATAACACCACTAATAGTAGGAGTACTAGTAGGAGTAATAGGAAATAACGCAAGAGACTTGTCACTCAGACTCCAAAGAACGCCACACATTGTTCCTAAAAAGAAATCTTTGATGATGGCCTGTGTGACTACTTCTAGTGATGAAATAATGAATAAACAATCTTGCGTTTGGTAACATTAATTTGTTGCATATTTTTTATTTGATGCCGTTTTCGTTTTGTTGGCTTATAGAAAGAGATAGCTAACGCGCCAGGTCATTTAAAACTGACAACAAAACTATGATACACTGAGAATTGTTATTTACATCGATGGTTTTTATGCTCGACCGAATCCAGATTAGTCACCTCTTTTAGCACACAAAGGTCAACAATATCAAATTTCTATATATCAAGCTGTAGTTTCTGTCTGCGTGTTTTTATACAAACTCCTCTGATGGTTTGGTGTGTTGTCATGGTCTACCCTATCTCGTCACTGTATAGATTCTTGTGACTAGAAACGTTATGACTGACCAATAACGTGAGAAGAGACACGAAGCGAGGAAGAACCTTCAGTCAGCCCATTACTTCGGTACTTCTACGCAATTTGAACTGAATTATTATTATTTTTTTTTTTTACCCCTTATTCTAATCTAATTCTAAACCTAATCCTGAACTTACCCTAATCTAAGTTTTAGGCTTAGCTTGGCAAAAGCTGGGGGGTTTTTCGGTTCAAATTCTATAGAAACAATATTACATACGTACTTTCTGTGAATATACATTAGTTTTAATTACTTTCTGTTCGTGTACTCTGTTCCCATCCTTAAAGGCCACCATTTTGCAATAGGTATTTTTTATATATATATATATATATATATATATATATATATATATATATATATATATATATATGAGTATTTTTTTTGGAAAAAGAAATCAAACAGAGTGCTCAATAAAAAGGAAAGTCCGAAAATAAGAGCGTATTTATATTTTGTATTTTGTGTACAGAAAGTTGTTAGATGAGACAAGCCATTAGTGCCGTCGGTTTTAAGCTCAATAATTAGGACCGTTTAAGATATCCATATTTAAAAAAAAAGTTAGGACCGTTTAAGATACCATATTTAGAAAAAAAATTTTTTCAATCGAAATTAGATTTTTAAATTAACAGAATTCAAATTTTAAAGTTAATGAAATCATCATCATTCGATAAATAAATGGGGGGGGGGGTTAACAAAACGAGAGTTAAACGTGAACTCGTGAGGTATATATATATATTTTCCACTTCCGGTTACATAATAGATGAGTATTGGTTGAAGAGAGCTTGATATGGATATCTTAAACGGTCCTAATTACCCGGCTTGAAACCGACGGTACCAATGACTTGTCTCATCTAACAACTTTCTGTACACAAAATACAATATATATACACATATATATATATATATATATATATATATATATATATATATATATATATAGCTAGATATTACTTCTATACTCTTATAATTTTTTTTGTGTATTGATATTCAAATTAAAAAAAACAACATTTTTTTCTATTTATTTAAACAGAGAATACATCTTCGTTACAATCACTAGCAAAAGATCTAACTAATTTGCATATTCTTTTAATCATTTAATTTCAATTATTCCTTATTAGTTTGTTTTCGGTTTTCTTATGAGATGATCATCTTTAATTAACTATTACGTGTAATTATTATATATTCATGCAGATATTCTACATGATTTATACTTGCGTATTATTTGCGTAAAACGCTCATAGTCAACACGAACCTCTTTCTATATATATATATATATATATATATATATATATATATATATATATATATATATATATATATATATATTTATTTATTTATTTATTTATTTATTTATTTATGCTTATATATATCTGTTTAAAAAATGTTGCCTACCAAACTTCTCCGTTAGTTTTTCGTCTACAGACATGAAACTTCATGTATAGGTTATTCGAACCCATACGTTACTTTATATTTGGGTTTTAACCGGGAAAAGTCGGTGCAAAAGTGTGAAAAAATTAAAAAATGAAATTGGCCAGGTGAAGGTCGAATGACGGCATTACGAATATGCATGAATAACGTAGTAGCCTTGCAGCTAAAATGTCTTCCTAGGTCAGGCATTAAAGTCGGAGGAAGAAATGAACCATAAGCTAAACGTTCTTTTTTTTTAAACTTTTATATCCAATATAATATAATAATAATGATAATAATAAATAATAAATCTGTATTAATCAAAATATCATCTTAAAGCGTATTTTACGACCGGGCAATGCCAGGTGGCCTGCTAGTATATATATATATATATATATATATATATATATATATATATATATATATATATATATATATATATATATATATACTCGCTAATGGAATGCTTACGTTGTGATAATTGTACAGGAGGGGAACCAAAGTTTGAAGCTCAGTCGAGCACCTGCTTTGAAAATAACGATTATTCTTTTGATTAATATCACTTTATTTACTCCCCTCTCCAACGCAACCAACCCTGCGTTCATCTTTGGTTTCCCATCCTAAAAATTGAACATTATAAAATTTAAAAACAGTAGTAATAAAAACAGTTAATACAGTATTATGGGATGGATGGGGTTGTGGGGCTGCTACATTATTTCATGCGACGTGCCCATCCCTCTCTAAGCTTCAGAGCACATACAGTACATGGTATTTCCAAATACTCACCCATTTTAGTACTTACCAGGCTCAATGTTGCTTAACTTTGGTGATCTATCGGGAACCGGCGTGCCAACATTATTATGCCGTATGTGTTATGAACTGGACGTAAAAATAACACCTCTTCATTTCAATCCCCGACGACACCGGATTTCCCTGTTAGTAAACAGAAACAAAATATGGAATTAGGTAATTAAGGAATTGATTAAGAAGGTTTTTTTTTGTGTGTGTGTGTTTTTTTTACATAGGAGTTACCACTTATCAAGGCCCGGAGGTCACTCGAGGATAAGGTTATTAAATGTACAGTAATTAACGGGATAATATCGTAGTAATCGTTAGTATTGGAAATTTGATAAATTGGATTACTTAAGGGGACGGTCCATCAAGAATTTATTTACATTAAACTTGAAGACACGGTACGCTCCATATACAGTGTAGTCAGCTGGAAAACAGGCAAACGAAGAGAGATCTACAGGCGTGCAGTTCTAAGAAAGAAACTTTGTTCATGGAATCTAAGTTTTAGTTTAGGCACAGATAAAGAGTGAAGAAAATTACGGACAGTGGTTCCAGATAGACGAGTGTTTTTTCGTGAAAGTTTGGCGAGGTGGGATGATAGATCGGAGCTCATAATTAACTAAGGTTTAAGAAAACGTAAAATGGAACCGACGATTCAGACTGCTTGTTATCAAGTATTCGTCAGGCGATCGCAATCTAACTGGTCGGCTCGTGTTACCGATGAAAGCCTGGCGTTGACGTGTGAGATCTAAAGAAGGGATAACACGACTCCTTATTGTCTCACACGTGACATTTACAACAGGAAGGATCAAATTACATTTGACAGGGGCATAAAGAAATAAGGGCCAGCTAAACGAGTTTTCGAAAATGCATTCAAACAATTCATCAGGTCGGGTCATTAGAGATGTTTTCCAGCGATCAAAAAAAAAAAAAAAAAGTATTGTTTAAAAAATTGCACATCTTACTTTAAAAGACTACAAAACGATAAAATGAGAACGCGGAAGAAAGAGAGGACAAGTGAGATAGTGTAGCGACTGAACCGCAAAGTGATTTCGACGAACGCTAAAAAGCAAATGACTGTAATTGCTACTATTTTTTCGTTCTACTCTTCGTTTGGATTCGCATTCTTCGTCGCTTTCGAAAGCAAGTGAGTTTTCACAAGAACGTGTGAAAGTAATAAGCCCACGTGAGCTTAAGAAACGCCGATAAAATTTTCCTCTTACTGTTTTTCTCAATGTGTAGTTGTTTAGTAGATTTACTATTGTTAAGTGTAATATCATAGATTCGTTAAAACTTAATAAATATTCTTTTGTCATGTGACATTCTGTGTATTTCACATATTCACACACACATTATACATTTTTGCTGCTTATCTTATGAGAGATTTAGGCTGGTTTAAGTTAGCGTTTATGTGTGTTATGTGTGTTATGTGTGTTTGTTTATCCCTACGAGAGTGTTAGAATGTGTTATTCCGATAAGCCACGTAGGATATCTGAGAGATTCACTCTCTTACAATTAGTAATGACTTACAATTTTGAAAGGAAAGTTTAATGCTCTCATCAGATGCTATTCTGAAGTTTAATTCAAAATCAGTCATTGCTATGCTGTACAGTCCTATGCCGTACAGTCCTATAAAATTGTGCCGTTATTCTACTTAATGGATCCGCAATATGTGACAAATCATACGACCCATGGGTACATCAAACCACTTGATTTCTTTCTAAACGTTTAATAGTGGCCTGGCAAGGCCACAGAGGACACAAGCGAAGCGGCAAAACAGAAGCAGGCCTGCCAGGACACTATATATACAAAAAGCCTGCAATTTTTCATGTAATTTCGTTCTATAGAACCAAAGATATGGGCATTTCAAGATTCAATTTAGCTAGAAGCATATATATATATATATATATATATATATATATATATATATATATATATATATATATATATATATATAAAGAGAGAGAGAGAGAGTGAGAGCGAGAGAGAGAGAGAGAGAGAGAGAGAGAGAGAGAGAGAGAGAGAGAGAGAGAGAGAGAGAGATACCACCTATTTTGACAATTTTATAAGTTCGAAATTTCAGCGACTGTTGATCAGAATTTAAAAGTAAAGGCTCGTTGGGCAGTTAATAACCTGAATTGTGACATTTGCCTTTAAAGTCGTACATTAAGGGAATCACCCATCACGCAGAACCTATTTTTGGCATTTTTTTTTATAGCCATGAAATGTCATAATACTAGTCATTTGTTTTCCTGGGTTTGCATATGAATTACTAAATATTTTATACTAGCATTTGTGCCTGGCGTTGCTCGGGTGTTTGGAGGTGTATGCTGAGAAAAAAAAAAACAAACTAAAAAAAAAAAAAACAAACAAAAAGACGGTAAATTTTTTAAACTTTGATCCCTATTATGACCCCTCAAAATTTATTGTTTTGGGCTCAAATAAAGTTATTAAGTTAGATCTATGTCCAAGGAACCTATATCTTAAATTTCAAGTGTCTAGACCCAAAATTTTCGGAGAAGTTTGGTAAAGTTCTCAAAGGTCAAATCGTTGAACTTTGACCCCTTAATCGCAAAAATTTCTGGCCGAAAACCGATCACATAGATTTTCCCAAATCTCACTACCCTGTATTATATCAAACTTCGAGTCTGTAGACTAAACATTGACAGAGTTGTTGCGTGGGGAAATGTACACACACAGACACACAGACACACAGACGCACAGAGACGTTCACTTTTATAGATATATAGATTTCCCAAAAGCCTTTTACCTTGATGGAGGCGAGACTAAAACTCTCAAGTGATCTGAAATAACAGCAAGGGGAGACTTGATTCCAAATATTTCTCATATGTTATATCCCATCTATTTGGTTTTCATAAATAAAGTAAATTTCACAGTGTATAAAAATTATTTGATACTGGAAATATTCATAATCGTACCCTGTTTCCAAAAGGGGAAAGATATAACATATGAGAAATATTTGGAATTAAGTCTCCCCTTGCTGTTATTTCAGATCATTTGAAACCATAGCAGCAAGTTCTAGTCTCTCTTCCATCAAGACCAGATGTTGTATGGATATATATATATATATATATATATATATATATATATATATATATATATGTATATATTGTTTCATGTATCCATATGAAATTTTATGAAAAGATATAAAATCGTATATATAAATTTGCATTATTTACTTCAACATCCCCGCGATGGCTCGTCACGAGGTTTCTTTACACACACACACACACACACACACACACACACACACACACACACACACACACACACATATACATTATTTCTCTGAGAATTGAATATATAACCATGAAAATACACTAATATACACACACATGTACACGCACACATGATCGCTATAAATAGCCATCTGTTTCAGTCAAAGAGACTTCATCAGGAACCTGTCGACGCCAAAAAAGAAACATGAAAACTATGCACATATATATATATATATATATATATATATATATATATATATATATATATATATATATATATATATATAGTCATCGACATACAGTCCTGTTTCGTTGTATCACAACTCATCAGTGCCGTTAGACTAGCACCTCTCCCAAGCCAAGGATTGAACCTAGAACCGTCGTGTTGACAGTCGGCAGTTCTTCCTACGCGATCACCGAAGCGATGCCCGCAAATAACCTGTCCGAATGTCTATTTAAACAAAGCATCCGTCCACCAATTTTACAGTGCTCAAACCGCCTGTTTGTTCATAATCAAACAGCGAGCGTCGCATTTTTCAGCCAATTAATTTGCGAGTGAGATTATTTACGACAGTAGATGTGTGTGTGTATATATATATATATATATATATATATATATATATATATATATATATATATATATAAACACGCACACACATATAATATCTTTACATATATATATATTATTTCTCTGAGAATTGAAACAGAAAATAACAATTCTCTTCATAGTCGTCTACCAGCTAACCTTGGCCGTTGTTTTTGTTATGTCAGCGGGTCACGTGACTTTAGTGAAACGGCTATTTAATTACGGTAGTTGTGACTTGGCTCATTTCCCTTAGGTTTTAATTACAAACTAAGCCACATATTTTTTACATCAATATTTAAAAATAAGTTTTTCCTGTTTTGGAGCAAATAAAGTCAGCTTTTCGAAGATTCCTTTCTTGTTGGGTTGGTCAAAGGTTCTCACATTTCTAGATTCAAATAGAAGTTAAGTTACACTAGTCTGCTGTTTGAAGCAAATAAAATCGTTTTTAAATTATTATTTGGAGTATGGGTGGTTTTGCTTATATAATTTAAAATAGGGCTACGCACCCTTATATATTTAAATAAGTATTTACGCTGTTGTTGAATTTCAGAATATTTAACAGTCGAGAAATGGAAAAATAAATCAAACAAATAAAAAAAAACAAGCAAGCAAACAAAATACATATATATATTATTATTATTTGGGGGTAAACAGTTACATATGGTCGCTACAAATAGCCATCTGTTTCAGTCAAAGAGAGTTCATCAGGAACCTGTCGACGCCAAAAAGAAAAATGAAAACTATACACACACACACACACACACACACACACACACATATATATATATATATATGTATATATATATATATACTTTCACAAGAAACACTCGTCTAGCTGTAAACACTATCAATAATTCCCCCCACTCTTTATCTGTGCCTAAACCTAAACGTAGATTCCATGAACAAAGCTTTTTTCTTAGAACTGCACGCCTGTGGAATTGTCTTCCGTTTTCCTGCTTTCCGGCTGACTACAATATGGTTGTCTTCAAGTCTAACGTAAATAAGTTCTTGATGAGCCGTTCCATATAAGTTATCAACTTTACCAAATTTTCATTACTAATGATTACTATAATGTCCAATTTCTACTGTACACTCTTTAACCCTTATCCTTGAGTGGCCTCTTGGCCTTGATAATGTGGTGATGCCTATGTAAAAAAAAAATATATATATGTAGTCATCGACATACAGTCCTGTTTCGTTGTATCACAACTCATCAGTGCCGCTAGACTAGCACCTCTCCCAAGCCAAGGATTGAACCTAGAACCGTCGTGTTGACAGTCGGCAGTTCTCCCACTCGGTCACGGAAGCGATACCCGCAAATAACCTGTCCGAATGTCTATTTAAACAAAACATCCGTCCACCACTTTTACGGAAATGGAAAAAGAAATCAAACAAATAAAAAAAACAAGCAAACAAAAAAATAATTTATTCAATTATCTACAGTGCTGTGTACTTTAACGTCTTTAAGTATATTTTTTTTAATATATATTTCAAAATAATATTTTGTTCAAATGTAACATAGTCGTTACATGTCAACACTCAGGACCAACACATTCTATGCAGTCGTAAGGAAACAAAGACAAATGAAGAATTCGACTCACATTTTTTCAGTCAAAACAGCAGACATTTATTTACAGGTACTTCCAGAATAACACCTTGTCTTTTGTTCAAAAGTTTTCTCGTATGCTTAACTTCAGTATCCTTAAAAAGACCATGCCGTTTCAAACATGTGCTTATTTTATTTATTTATTTATTTTTTTAACAAAGGAGTCACCACCTATCAAGGTCTGGAAGCCATTCGAGGAAAAGGGTTAACGAGTGTACAGTAGTCAATGGGAAAATGTCATAGTAATCGTTAGTAGTGGAGATTTGGTAAATTGAATTACTTTAGGGGATGACTCATCAAGAACTTGTTTACATTGGACTTGAAGACGCCTAAATTGTCGTCAGTTGGAAAGCAGAAAACGGAAGAGAGTTCTACAGGCGCGCAGTTCTAAGAAAGAAGCTTTGTTAATGGAATCTACGTTTAGGTTTAGGCACAGATAAAAAGTGGGTAAAAGTATTGATAGTGGTTTCAGCTAGACGAGTGTTTTTTCTTGAAAGCCAGGCCAGAGGGGGACCATAAATTAGAACAAAGACGAGCACTTATAAAGATAACCGTAAAACAGAGACAGGCTCGCAACGTCTCTTCTGTGGAAAAATCACTGCGGAGGTTATTTTTGCTGAGGTGGTTGACTACTTCTCTATTTAACACATATTCCAGAACTTACTCATTGCTCACAGGAGACTGATTGGTCTGTTTTGAGAGAGAGAGAGAGAGAGAGAGAGAGAGAGAGAGAGAGAGAGAGAGAGAGATGCCAATCACCTGAATTATTGAATACGAAACATACTGATGAAGTTTTTCAGAAGAGTTGGTAGCTATTCCCCTTAAGTCAACAATTAAACAGTTTTGTAAATATGGGAGCTAGTTTTGGTTGAAGCTTTTTGAGCACTATAATAGGAATGCCGTCAGGGCCAGTTGCTTTACTGGAATTAAGGTTTAGCAGCATCACGCACAGATATTTGTATGTAGCAGAGTGTGTTTTCAGACACAGGAGGAAATACGGGAGGGGGACTGATCGCATTGGGTAGAATTATCTGCACAGTTCTTGGTAAAGAGTTTGGCTTTGTCCGATGCTAACGAGATTACCCCATTGATGATGGCTGGGATAGAGCATCAATGATATCCCAAAACAGATACTTCTGGGCCTTGATAAGTGGTGACCTCCATGTAAAAAAAAAAAAAAAAAAAAAAAAGAGCAGACACTTCTATTCAGGACCCTGCTTGTTATTTGCCAAAATTAGCGGCAACCAAGCTCTTTGGACTTGACGTAATGAGCATACAATTCTCTCGCATTCTTTA
>NC_136518.1:50179964-50189964 GCF_053919585.1 Euprymna scolopes
ACGGTCGGAGGTTAAATCGTGTAACAGAGCACGAATGCACGGATTGCAGCTGTATGCAAATGCAGAGCCATGTGCGAAGTGACGTCACGATAGGGAAAAGGAAAAACGACTATAAAAAGAACATGCAAACAGACTGACGATGACGTCCGAGAAGACAGAGGTCAGAGAGAAGGAGCTTGTAGCAAACAACACTCGCTACAAACACAGGCAGGAGCTACTTCTGATGAGTTCGAGACTTGAAATCCATTTTCTCCTTGGCTTGTCCAATCACAAGCCAGCTCTCTATCACGTGACAGAGTATATAAAAGGCGAAATCTGAAATTATTAATCCTCTTTCTCGCTGCTCTGCCCAGAGCACACACCGCCTGGGGTTTCACCCCAGACTGAATGTGAGTACTACGAGCTAGCTATGGCTCTCTTCAAACTACCAATTATTCTCACGTGCTGTACCTTAACGAATATTATTTATCATGCTAAACAACATACAACTCACGCACACCCACAACCACACGTCAACACACTAAAATCTTTGCCCCTTCTTTCTCTTTTAATCGGCTTCCTTCGTACCGACGACTACTAGCTATAAACATGTGTATACGGAACTGGACTGTTCTCTTTTTCAACCAGCCGGCATGATATTAATTCTATTTCTACACAAGAACACTTCAACCTACTAACCTCGTTTCTCTCTTGCATACGCTACTAACAAAGACAACAAATAAAGTTTGTTTATCAATATAAAACGAAACTCCATTCCGTTGTCTCATCTCTATAAGCCCGATTACGTTTTATTGGGAAAAGTACCTGGAAATAAATGTTGTTGCTAGAATGGAAAAAAGTGAGTCGAGTTATTACTTGACTTCTGTTCCTTGCGACGCACTCTGCTACAATGTGTTGGGGCCTAAGTGTCTACATATTAACGCATGTTTAAATGTGTCTGAAGATACAGCTGAAATTTTAAATGAAGCTTTATTATTATAAAGTGCAACGAATTAAGCATTATGGTATCCATTCAAAGCACGGTTAGGGATCAATAGCGAATTATATTTATTGCTATTAAATGCAAATTTAACCGCATTCAACTCTCAATGTGGTTTAAAATACCTAGTCTAATTCAAAATGTTTTCAATGCGCAAAACAGTCTATGATAGCTTTCTTCAGTCCTGACAGACTATAGATACTTACAGTAAGGGGGCTTGCGCGTGGAATATTTGTGCCAAGAATTGCGTAATTTTCAACCACTGCACCTCTCCTGAGTCAGCGTTGTTAAATAGCAGTTGCAAGCGGAAGTTCAGAACGACTGGAAACAATGTCGAGATAAGCCAGACTCAACGCTGTTTAACTGCAGCGATATGAGAACGGGTGTGTCGACATGATTTTGGCATATATATATATATATATATATATATATATATATATATATATATATATATATATATATATATATATTTACTATAATAATTTTTAAATACCTACAGACACTAGTGTTTCATCCTTTCAAGAATCATCAGTGCAGGGTGTCACGATTAACATCGGTCGATACCCGGCAACAGAAGCCATCACTGGCTTGATTAGCAAGGATCTAATCCATTCGCCCACCGTTAACCACGATAAACACTGTTGAAATTTTAGACATTTATTTTTTAAATGCTTTTAACGTCTGTCATAGTGATCTAACCATATATTAACCCGAGTGGCTTCCGGGCCTTGATAAGTGGTGACCTCCATGTAAAAAAAAAAAAAAATGATGATCTGCACATATGAACTAAATTCACCGACGTTTTATTTCAACTGAAAGTGCTCAACGATAAGAAACCAGTTTCTTAAAGGGACTGATATATATATATATATATATATATATATATATATATATATATATATATATATATATATATATATATATATATATGAATACGCTATACCACATTCCCAAGAGATGTTTAGGAATAAAGAATGGCGCTTCCAGCAGGATGGAGCACTTCCCCACTATCATCATGACGTAAGAGCATATCTTGATAGTCACCTGTAAAACAGATAGTTAGGACGAAGAGGACGTATCGAGTACTGTCCACGCTCACGAGATTTGAGCCCTCCCCTCCCATCATGGATTTTTCTCTTCTTGGGAGCGGGGAGCCATACTGAACGCAGAATTCACATCACAAAATAAGCTACAATGAATGAGTTGAAAGCAACTATTGAAAGAAGATGTGTCAAGATACCCATTGAACTGATTAGGAACGTTTTCGATTCAATCAGCGAGTGTTTTTAGCTGTTCAAGGAAAACAACGGCCAACAATTTGAACACTTTCGATAATTAGCTGGTTTCTATATTTGTTAACAGTATTTTGGTGTATGAAACTTCTTTCTTATAATAAATGTTGTTTTTATAACCATTAAGAGAGTTTATACATTTTATTGGGACATTATTCTAATATAAAATAAGCCGGCACAAATACCAATAATCTGAGTAAATACTGTATTTTGAGTAATTTTGGATTACTCAAAATGCAGGTCGGATCACTTTACCACACTGCTATCAAAGACATTCACTTCGGATTTTACCATGCAATTTGGATATGAATTTTTATATCCTTTTCATTAACTTCCCTTACTCTATGATAGTTAAATACTTCAAAAAAATTTTTTTATTGTGATTTTCCATGTCTCACTGACTTTAGCAAATAAGATGTAAACCATTATAATTATTTGCTAATATTTTCTTCTCTGAAGAGATGGTAGACATCGAAATCCTAATTTTTTTAATTTATTGAATAAATAAAATTTGACTTGTAAATCGAATAATTTTTATTTAGATGGGATAGTACTTACAGAATATTACTGCCAACAATATTTTGTAAGTCTTATAATCACAGGTTTCCATGCCAGTTAATTGTTAGATAATTTTATTCTGAAGTATATATATATATATATATATATATATATATATATATATATATATATATATATATATATATATATATATATATATCTTTATATGTGTGTGTGCGTGTGTGTGTATATATATATATATACATACATATATATATATATATATATATATATATATATATATATATATATATATATATATATATATATATATAATTATATATATGGCATGGAATAGCCCCAGTAGAGACAACTAAGCTGAAAAGCTCTAAGCAAAGTTCATCTGAAAGCAGCAAAACTAAAGCTGTCTTGCTAGGCTATTATATGTACAAATGTAGGCAATTTTGGATATATATTATCGGTTTGAAAATATAGGCTCTTTTTTACCAATTGTCATAATATTTTACCATAGATTAGTATTATAATCTTAACAAATCCTGCAAATTTTCATGTAGTCTCGTCCCATAAATCCAAAGATATGATCATTTCAATATTCAATTTTGCTACGAGTATATATATATATATATATATATATATATATATATATATATATATATATATATATATATATATATAGATAGATAGATAGATAGATAGATGGATAGATAGATAGATAAATATAAAATTGTCAAAAAAGGTGGTATAAGTTCGAAATTTCAGCGATTAATGATCAAAAAGTAACAAATGAAGGCTCGTTGGAAAGGTAATTAAATTAAGTGTGTAGTGGGCTATGTGACATTTGACTTTAAGGTTATCCAGAGCCTATGTTTGGCACTTTTTTTTTACAGCAATAAAATGTTTCGGTAAAGATGCAATATCTAAATTTCACAGTGTATAAAGATTATTTGATATTGGGAATATTCATAATCGTACTCAATTTCCAAAAGAGGGGAGATATAACATATGCGATGTATCAAGTCTCCCCTTGCTGTAATTTCAGATCATTGCACAAGTTTTAGTCTCTTCTCCATCAAAGGCCAGAGGTTTTGGGTGAATGCAAAATCCGATCCCACATTTTACTAATTCCTACCCTATGATGAAAAGGAAAGTATTTCTTCGAAACTCCGCGGATTAAGGACTATCCACATATTAAGTGTTTCCTTTTCAGATTAAATATGTTTTTAACTCTTTATCAAAGTGTTTTTTTAACATTTTTTAATAACTATTTGCTCTTATATATGTATATATATATATATATATATATATATATATATATATATATATATATATATATATATATATATATATATATATATATATATATAGAGAGAGAGAGAGAGAGAGAGAGAGAGAGAGGTAGCCTAACTGAATGCTGAAATGAAATGCTCTTTGGTTCTATGGGACGAAACTAAATAAAAATTTGCAAGCTTTTTGAAAATTATAATACTATTGCATGGTTAAAATTTTATCACAATTGGTAAAAAAAAAGAACCTATATTTTTAAACCAATCAAAATCTGGCCAAATATTGCCTACAATTGTATATATAGTGTCTTTCAGGCCAACTTCAGTTTTGCTGCTTCAGTTGTCTCTCCTATGATTTTCCAAGCCATTAATATATTGTTGTATTTTCTCACGTCTACAAACACACACATGTACACATAATTATTCGTCACTTGTTATATTCTATTATGAATAAATTGCTCTCTTTTGACCGGAGATTGCAGATGCAGTAAGAGCGGATCTTTTTGAAGCTGTTGACCCCCCAAAAAAGGTCATAGAAACAAAAACAACCGAACAAACGATACATTCGCAATTAAACCCATCTCATGTCAAAGGTCGTCTCAAATTTCGCACTGAAATTGCTTTAACCCGAAAAATATCGCGTAAACAACAGTTTCACATCCGACGTCCATTGCCGGTGTTATGCTAAACATATCTATTAGCGTTACATAGAAAAATAATGCGATTGGCTGTTTATTACCAACTTGATACCGATTGCACTTTCCGAAGTGTTGATAGCACAATTAAATACAATATATGAATCCGTCGTGAGCTTTCCTACCACCGCCTGACAACGTAAGGATGGGTTAAAGTTTTGGGTTTGTTTTACAATGCACATTGTGACGAAAAAGTGGTAAAAAAAACCCAAATACATAACAACTAAATGTTATAAAAAGCAAGATAAATTATTATTCTACCTATCTGGAGGAGCTTTTAGTGGTTTTACTGATATTAATACGTTGATAAAATCGAGCGTTAAGTGAGAACAAGAAACATGGCCACGAGTCGACACTTAAATATTTGAAGTCTCGATAATTACTTAAAAATAAAAAAGAATAAAATACAGTTTGAAACCCACCCAATAAATGTTACAGTGACATTTATTGACAAATTAAAGTCTAAAATGCAAAGTCAAGTATCATGGTTCAATTGCGCTCAAAACAGAAACATTTATTTCTAACGCGCCCCTGTCTTATCAAAGAATCTACTGTTTATTTAAATGCAGATCCTTTCTGCTTGTACGATAATAAAACTTCTCAAATGCCCTTGTGATGTTAGGCTGTATGAGAGCGTTAACTTTGGTGAAGATCGGACCGTTCCTTCATTAATCGGAATTTTTTCGATTATCGATTTTCGATATTTATCGGATGACATTCCGATACAAAACCTATCAAAGAATACTTCCAAGCAGATAAAGTACATTCGTGTGATATTTAATAAAAATTGGCCAAGCTGTTTTCGAGTCTGTAAGAAACTCTGTTTTTTTTTTCTCACACAAAACACAAACAGCGTTCCTTTCATATAATAGGAGATACACAGGGTGGCAAATAAGTCATTATACCAATATAAAATTATCTTTTTAATAAAAAAAGGCCATTTATATGACATTGTTTTCATACATAAATAAATCAGAATAAACTCCTGATCTTTACGCCATGTAATAAAAAAGAATTAATAAAGTACATTCATTCACTAAGAAGAAGATATTTTATTTTAAAATGGGGAAGTGACTCATGCACCACCATATGAGTGGAGGTAGTCCCAACTGCTTAGTATCGTAAATAACAAATCGAAATCTGTTCAGTTATGTATAAATCAGTGTTGTTTTTCTGGAATATTTATGAATAACATAAAGTGTGAAATTGTCGAATAGTGTCGAAACGATTGTAACGTTCAAAAAAAAAATACACAATATGATGCTATTAATTTTTTTTGTCTTGTTTTTGTGAAAACTATATGAATGCTCGATTATAGACACTGATAATCACGAAGATTTTGAGTCAATTTACTTTGGCTTAAATTTTTATTGGTATATGTACATTGCCAATTGTTGAAATATTTTGATATTTTAATATATTAAATTTTTGGTTAAAATGTTTAGTAGTGGTAGTAGTAGTAGTAATAATAGTAGTAGTAGTAGTAGTAGTAGTAGTAGTAATATATATATATATATATATATATATATAACTACTTCATTTACTCACATAAAATTAATATACGAAAGTATAAATTTATGCGTAAACTTTAAGTATCTACTTCAATACGTAGGTAGAGCTAGTTAGTTAGTTAGTTATAAAATATATATGGCGATTAAGCTACACTGAATATTCCGCGTTTCATCCACTCTAGCCTGAAGAATCCTAGAGTGGATGAAACGCGGAATATTCAGTGTAGCTTAATCGCCATATATATTTTATAACTAACTATATATATTAGTGATAGGACGATTCCAATATTTTCCCGATTTCGATACAATTATTATATATATATATATATATATATATATATATATATATATATATATATATATATATATATATATATCAGACAGCGGATACTGGTGTCATGATGAATCCGATCCTAACCTATGCTGGCGACGGCTAAAAGTTGGAAATACATATCCATAGGCATGCTTTTATGCATGTAAAATAATATTTAATAATAAAAATAAATAATTAAATAAATACGTCTAATAAATAATATGGGCTATTCATTCATATATGAATAACGTTATAGTTATTTAAAAAAAACAAACAAAAAAAAACGCTAATGTAGCGGGGAAAAATAACAGCGTTTCGAAGTTGTTAATATCGCTAAAAACGCCAACAAATCTTTTACAATACAATCCTAGGATACGGTGGCCCTAAGATACGGTTTTTTCAGTTTATGATGTCGAATACGATGTTTTTCTGGTCCCTGGTTACGGTATTTGCCCCGCCTTACAGTGTTATTTTTAATGTCATTTAATTGTATACATGTGTATTATATACTGTAATATATTTCGTTAATTTTTAATACCGTATCCCGGGGTTTATATATATATATATATATATATATATATATATATATATATATATATATATATATATAGAGAGAGAGAGAGAGAGAGAGAGAGAGAGAGAGAGAGAAAGTAAGAGAGAGAGAGAGAGAAAGTAAGAGAGAGAGAGAGAGAGAGGGAGGGAGAGACAAAATACAGGGTTGTTTTAAAAGAAAACCCCGTCTTAAGCAAACTACAAGAAGAAATGATCCGGCTGTTTACTCAGTCCAACTGGCTCCAAAAAAACATTTCACTCGTTCCCATAGTCACGCAAAGTTCAACATTCCGACGGCTAAAAACTGTGCCGCCCTTCCAACATGGCCGACACCTACGCCCATTTCACTGCGTTTTTCTGTGTCGTCTGACGCAAGAGAATTGCCTACTTATCCAGTATTTTATTCTTTCGCCTTTAAGTTTTTTTGTTTGTTTGTTTGTTTGTTTGTTTTTTATTGTAAATGTTGCTTTCTGTCATCTGACGCAAGAGAATCTCTTTTAAGCACGTCCTCTATTTTCTTCTCTTGTTAATCCTGCGTTGCATTTAAGAGCCGGAAAAACGAATAAAAATAGAACAACTATGTCGCCGCTTATTTAGATCAGCAATTACTTAGGAAAACAAAAATTAAGAAAAAACCTTTATGTTGTACCAACTGTTCACGGCATGAAGATGTTATATTCCAAAAAATCACAAAAAATTAATCAAGTAGGTTTTTATTTTTAAATACATTTAAGAAAGCAACACTGAGCCTTGTAAGTACTAAAATGGTTGACTATTTGAGAATACCAGGTGCTGTATGTGCTCTTCGTTTATCTCCGCATTGTTTCCAGTCGTCTAACACTTCTTCTGTCCACGGGACTCGAGCATTACCGATTCACGAGAGGTGTGGTTTAGGCTTGTGTAACTCTTGCAGAGGTTATCCATTGTCTCTTAAGACTGAACAGGTATCATATTTAAGAAAATTAAATTTTACAATTTTTAGCGATTAAGTATTTTCAGCGGGCATTGATGCACCGTTGATTCTGGAGAGGTTGATGAGAGAAGGGTAATCAGAGATAAATTTCTCTCGCATCCAACAAACCATAAAACTTGATTTTATTAAATAAAATAAGAACTATTTGATCAAATGATTTTTGGAATATGCCATCTTCGTTTGGTGACGGCTATAAATATTAAAAGCTTCTTTAAGCTGTATATTGTATTTTTATCTTTGCATGCTTAACTTTTCTTCATCTTACCTAATTGCCTGCCTGGTACCAAAGGTACTTGAGATTTTATTTATTTATTTTATTTTTTTTTTTTTAATTATTGACCCATAAGGAGCTTTCACTCAGGTCATCAAAGATCTTTCCTTGAAAACAGCCTATGGTGTTCCCTGGAAGCTGAGTGACAACAAAGCTTCCCAGGTTTCCAGCACTCTCCACCTCTTCCGATGACATTTGCAAATAAATTTGCGTTATCGCAACAGCTGCTTGCCATTGATTTCTCGTTGGCACCGGCTATAGGTCCTCACTGGAATTTCAGTGACAATAAGCCTCCCCAAAGTCCTAGCTCTCTTCGCACATCCGGCGGAGGTTTGGTCAGTTCCCCGGTCTTTCTTTCTTCCTTGACTCTACTTGGTTATTTGGTCTCACTTTCATTTTTTTTCGGGGGGGGGGCAGGGATGTGGCAATTGGAGGATCAGGGTGGGGTTGGGTTACAGAACTTATAGATATGCGGCTTCAGTGTTCTTGGTAGTGCTTCATGTTTTGCATTTGCAGCATTTTGTCTGGCTCGCGATTGTTGCTCCTGTGTGTTAGTTTCCCCACTCAAGGATTTTTCTTAATATTTCAGCTGTTTTCATTATTGTTGTTCGTTGTATTTTTCCAGTCATTCCTTTGATTCCAATTTCTCCCATTCATTTTTTCAAAGTTTTTCAGGATTGTTCTCATAGGTATTATTTTTATTTTCTTTATCTTCCATATCCCTTTCAGCTCTCTGGCTAGCTCTGTGTATTTGTTTCCTATCTCCTTTTCTTTGATATTCACTCTGTGGTCAGCTGGAACAGCGAAGTCTACGATTTGACAGGACTTTTCTTTCTTGTTAATTATTATGACGTCCGATCTTCTTGCTTGGATGGGTTTATCAGTTTGTATGTCCATATCCCATAGGACTTTGTGATTCTCGTTTTCAAGTACTGTTGCCGGCTTATGTTTGTACCACTTGTCTGTGCGTTCCAGATGCAGTTGTTTTCATAATTCCCTTTCCACTTGGTCGTGTCTGTTCTTGTATTCCTATTGGGCCAGTTTTCTCCATTCACTTATTATATGGTTTATCGTTTCGTCTCTTTGTCCGCAGAGTCTGTATTTGCTGTTTTCTTGTGTTTTGTCGATCTTTGTTTTGATGTGGTTGGTTCTTATCGAGTTGTCTCGTCTTATGTGTCCTTTTCGCATCCACATCGAAGTGTTTTCGTTATTTTCATGTTTTATCATCCTTATGTATCTTCTGTGTAGTATTTACTCTTCCCACTTTTCTTTTCTTGTCTTATCCTTTGTCTCTCTGTTTTCTGTTTTATTGATTTTTTTCAGTGTCTCTAGCTGCTATGATTATTCTTTTAGTGTTTTGCATTATGTATTTTTCTTGTCCTTTTTGGTGTCATTCACAGTCTTTTATACTAACTAGTCCCCTCCTGCCGTCTTTCCTTTTCACGTAGAGTCGGTCAACATCGTCCTTCGGGTGTAGTGCGTTGTGCATTGTCATGAGTTTCCTGGTCTTCTGATCGAGCTGTCTCAGTTCTTCTTTAGTTTACCCTATGAACGGCCCAGGGTATCTTACTAGTGATACTGCCAATGTATTTATGCCTTTTATTAGGTTTCT
>NC_136518.1:50194964-50197464 GCF_053919585.1 Euprymna scolopes
ATGGATCGATTACAGAAAGGCTTATGACATGGTTCCTCATTCATGGATACGTGAAACACTATTGATGATGAAGGTTACTGAGAATGTGGTAGGGCTTTCGGAGACAAGTAGGGTTCAATAAAAAACGGTGCTGACAGCAAACAGAGAGGAGATGGGGCAGGTTGGCATTAAACGTGGAATATTTCAAGGAGATTCGTTATCGCCCCTTCTTTTTGTAATGATAATGATGCCACTGAGCATCCTCTTGAAGAGAGAAAAACTTGGGTATAACTTTGGATCTGGTGACATCTACTGTTTATGGATGATGTGAAAATATTCGGTAGAAATGAAAAGAAAATGGCGAGAACTTGTGGGGACATACTCAGAAGACATTGGGATGGAGTTTGGAATTAGTAAATGTGCGGTGCTGGTGATGAAAAGAGGAGTAAAGGTTCATTCGAATGGAATAGTGCTGCCAAATGGAGAAATCACGAAAGAAATGGAAGATACAGGATATAAGTATTTGGGAGTGCTGGAGGGTGTAGGCATCATAAACAGAGAAATGAAAGAAAAAGTCAGGAAAGAGTATGTTAGAAGAGTGAAACTAATTGCAACGTCGAAACTGTATGAAGGAAACCTAATGAAAGCAGTAAATTCATGGGCAGTCAATGTTTTGAGATATAGTGCGGGAATTTTAGAATTGTCTGACAAGGATTTGTATGCCATGGATATCAAAACAAGAAAAGTTTTAGCAATGTTTGGTATGTTTCACATTCGAAGTAGCATAGCAAGGCTGTATCAAAAGAGGAAAGATTGTGGGAGAGGATTGAAAAGTGTAAAAGATTGTGTTAGAACCGAGATGTTGTTGTTGAAGGAGCATGTGGTTAGAAGTGAGGAGTGGATGCTTAAGGTTGTGGCCAATGAAGTGGAGGTATGTGAGACCAAGGCTGATTATGTGAAACATATGGATAGAGAAAGGGCAGAGGAACTGGATAGGAAGAAAATACATGGAAAGTTCTTCACCGATATAGCAGAAGTGGCTGATGAAAGATCATGGCAATAGCTCAGAGCTGGGTATCTTGCTAAGGGTACTGAAGCTTTTGTTTGTGCAGCACAAGAGCAGGCATTAGGGAACCTGAAGTCCTACCTAACTAATATCCCTGGTGAACCAA
The DNA here is from genome assembly GCF_053919585.1 of Euprymna scolopes. Taxonomy (NCBI): domain Eukaryota; kingdom Metazoa; phylum Mollusca; class Cephalopoda; order Sepiida; family Sepiolidae; genus Euprymna; species Euprymna scolopes. The sequence continues at coordinate 50,196,116 of NC_136518.1, forward strand.
GTGCAAAAGAGATTCATACAATTGCACTTAAGGGAACAGCGAGGATACTAAAAAGAGCTCTCGGTTGGTTTCAATAAAAAAGCGGGGCAATGTTGGCAGCTGGTTTGGCTGCCCCATACCCGGCATTACAATCTTCAAAGGAAGAAAAATAAAAAAAAGGGACACGATTGTTTAAAAAAGTGGTTCTAGGAGAGGAAGTTGCTGCAGAATGCCGGATTTGAGTCAATTGCACACCTTGCAGCAGGGTGTAGTGGACTGGCCCAGAGAGAGTACCGCAAAAGACACGATTGCATGGGACTTCGGATATATTAAGAGGTGTGTAAGAGGGTTGGGGTGAAGTGTGCTGGAAAATGGTTTGAACAGGTGCCTGATGAAGTGAGAACAAGTGAGGATGGCAAGGTAGAGGTATGGTGGGACAAAAGTGTAATAACGACCAAGCAATTGGAACATAATCGTCCGGATTTGGTCGTCATTGACAAAGTCTCAAAGAACTGGCAGATTCTAAATTTTCGTACCCTGGGATAGGAATGTGAGAGAGAAGGAGAATGAGAAGTGGAGCAATTATGCTCCATTGGCCTTGGAGATAAGGCGTATATACGGGGTTAAAACACAAATAATCCCGGTCGTAATTGGTACACTAGAAGTAATATCAAGTCGTTGGAAGGACAATTGAAAAAACTACAAATCGCCGATGTTTTAGGCGGCCTTCAAACCTTTGCAATTATAGGTACCACCAACATCCTTAGGAAAACCCTTGATCTTTGAAGCTCCTGGTTTGAAGCCGGGATTAAGGGAAATCCTCTGGAAATGAATCCCATCCCTTTCCAGAGAGACGTTCATAAACGAAATTAGAATTATTATTATCATTATTATTATTATCATTATTATTATTATTATTATTATTATTATTATTATTATTATAAGTAGTAGTAGTAGTAGTAGTAGTAATCTTGTTAATAATATTATGTCATATTAGCGCTAATATCTTTTAATCACTTTTTCGCGATTACGAAATCACGCTCACCTTCTCTGTCACTTCTGTTGAATTGAAAGTCTTTACTCCTACGCATCCGTTTGACACATAACCTAATTATTTCATGGACAATCAGTCTGGGTCACGATGACATAATCTTTTTTTTTAAATTTTTTTTTTTACTTCTGGTGAACCTTTGAAAACATTTTTCCCGTCATCACAAATCTTTAGCTGATGTTGGAAGCAGCGTTACACCAGTTGCTCTATATCTAAGTATAAAAATAAAAATAAAAACTTTAACGCTTCGAAATAATCTTTCTTCCTCGATCGCTTGCAAACAGGGTTTTTCTATGGATTTTTAATTTAGATTCATTTG
>NC_136518.1:50207464-50217464 GCF_053919585.1 Euprymna scolopes
TGCCATATCAAACTTAAGCAGAGCAGACCATCGAAAATGCTATTGCAAGCTTAAGCATAGCAAACCAGCGAAAATGTTAATGAAAGTTCTATTTCAAACCTAAGCTAGCGAAAATGCTATTTCAAAGCTTAGCAGACCAGTGAAAATGCTATATCACACTTAAGCTTAGCAGACCAGCGAAAATGCTATTTCCAATTTAAGCATGGTAGATCAGCTAAAATGCTATTTCAGACTTAAGCATAGCAGACCAATGAATTTAAGCTTAGCAGATCATCGAAAATTCAATTTCAAGCTTAAGCATAGCAGAATTTTTCAAACTTAAATTTAGTAGATCAGTGAATATACAATTTCAAAATTGAGCTTAGCAGACCCTCGAAAATGCTATTTTAAACTTAAGCATAGCAAACTAGTCAAAATGCTATTTCAAATTTAAGCGCGGCAAAGTAACGAAAATGCTATTAGAAACTTAAGTTTAGCAGACGAATGAAACTGCAATTCTAAAATTTAGTTTGGCGAACGAACGAAAGTATTATTTCAAACTTAAGCTTGCCAGACCAACAAATATGCTGATTCAGATTTAAGCTTGGCAATCAACGAACATGCTATTTTAAACCTGTATATCAAGATAATAAAATGTCAACGGATTTTTTTTTAATTATTTAACAGTGCAACGTCCGCGAGTACCGCAAGACTGAATTAGAAGCCTCATCAATTGTTTCCCCACAAAGTAGATCACGCCCCTCCTTTCATGGCTCACATCTTTTCCTCATTCCTGGAAACTGTTTCCCGCCAGCCATTGATTAGACTTGTTTGAGGTGGGGGATCTTTAAATGCAACCATTCAAACGTGTTATCAGTTTTGATTCAATGATGATCCGTCTCTTGATGCAGACAGATGAATACAGTGAAAGGAGCCAGGAAGAAGATGGCTTTTTTTTTGTTATATAATAAATAGACAATGTTGCAAAAGCTTCACATCAATATCATGAAACGCTGCAGATGTATCAGAGATATCTTGCCGACTGATTTTCACGACTACCTGGCGTTGCCCGCTGGCATAGAATTAGTGCTTAAAACATTGCAACATACCTGTATAATATGCGGCTTTGCCCGGGCATAAAATACGCTTAAATATGATATTTTAATTCATCCAGATTTCTTATATATTATTTTAAAGTCGTGATTTCAAAAGTAAAAAAAAAAGTACTTAGGTGACATCAGCCAGAATCGAAACAGTAACATTCAAAACTGGTGACGTTACCACTGTATCAATGTGACACGTATGTAACACGATTAAAAATTGAAAATAAACTAAGATGAATGTACAAAATTTTCTTTTTCAATTTTGACCCATTTTGAACCTTTAAAAACAATTTTAAACAACTTAAGACCCAAAAGGACGGCCTGTAAAATATCCAATTATTTGAGGCCCCTAGCACCGCTCTGCGACTTTTAGTTTCGGAGGAGATAGAGTTTGAAAATATGGAGACAGACAGACAGACCGATAGACAGACCGATAGACATATAAGAATTTTTATATTAAATCAGTTAACATTTTTATTTTTAAAAATATGCATACATATTATATTTTAATTCATGCAAATTTCTTATTTCTTATTATAGAGTCAATGATTATGAAAAATATGATTTGGGTACCATCCGCTAGAACCGAAACCAGAATGTTTAGCGCTCCAACCTTAATCTTTATTCATCTCTCAAGTATAGTTATCGCCTGAACTACCGACAGATGGTTACGGTAAAGTTGAGAATTAAGCGACTATGAGCTATGGATGTTTAATTTGCACATGCGAAAAGGTTAACAACAGAAGCAATGTTTTATTCGACTTGGAGTGTCAATTTCCACTGTTTTGTTTTCAATTTTGACCTCTTAGCAGCAATTTGTGATGACTAAAATCTAAATCGAAAAGTGTGCTACAGGTTCACATAGTCTATATATCAAATTTCAACCTTGTAAACCAAATATTCAGACAGGAGTTTGGTACAGACTACAGACTTTTCACACACATACCAACAAGGTAAATTATATATATATATATATATATATATATATATATATATATATATATATAGTTGAGATGGTAATTAATAAAAACTGAAGAAAGTGCTCAATACTGTTGTAGAGCAAATATGCGTTTTATTTTTTTATTACCATATCTTTCTGTTAAGTTACATTATTGTTTCGGCTACAATACAGAAATGTTCACTATTTTGGGATGAAAAGTAGTGAACATTTCTGTAAAAGTCTGAGGACGCTACAGACGGCCAAAAAAACGGCCGTGTAGCCGAAACAATAATGTAACTTAACAAAAAGATACTGTAATAAAAATAAAACGTATATATATATATATATATATATATATATATATATATATATATATATATATATAGAGAGAGAGAGAGAGAGAGAGAGAGAGAGAGATAGAGATAGATATAGATTGATATAGATATTAACATATGTTTTCATCTTAAATTATGCGCAATTATGCATAATGTAGAAACTATGCATAAATAGAATTCAGTGTAATAGTGAAATGAAACCAATCATCTAATAAACAACATAAAACTGGATAATTAATTAATGAATGCTCGTCTTTCAAAGCAATATTCAAATTAGTTAACCTTCATGTGGTACCTCGCATATTCATGATTGAATATATTAAAATGTTCGTTTTAATAATTTTTAAAGGAGGCTTTTACTATCAATATCAGAGTGAGAAAAAAAAAACTCAAGTTTATATGTATATAGAATAGATACATATCCGCGGGAACATAGAAATTCCCAGGTTTGTATGAGGGGGCAAGTTTAAAGACCACTAGGAGATACACCCCACCCCAGTTTCTAATAAGACATGCATCCAGGAGAAGGAAAACTATGATATAAAATCCGAGGTCTACTATCTGCTCTGTCCATAACATTTAGCTGTACCGACTGAGATTAGTATCATCATAAGCAGCCTTGCTGTTTTAACAGCATCAGCGTCCATGGCTCTCCTATAGTAATCACGGAAGACATTGCTTTCCGTCTTGATTCGGGAGTGCATCTCTCCCCCCCCCCGGATGTTAAACGCGCCCTCAGATACCAACCTGGAAATTGCTATGACTCTTAGAACATACAGCACCTAACCTTCCCAAATGGTCACCCATCTGGTACTGGCCAGGCTCATCGTTGCTTAACTCCGGTGATCTGGCGATAACCATTATGTCAACAAGATTAGCAGTTGTTTCAAAAAGTGTGGATGGTTCTATATAAGCATCCACCACTATAATCAATCCAGCTGTGTAAATGTTGGAAAACTTAATTTTTGTGAGAACCTCATACTTCGAAATCGATGTGATAATCCATTGTTTGAAAATTCTGAAAAACAAAAAATAAAAAAGAAGACAATTGCTGCGATAATGAAGTGTATATGAGAATTATTGATCGCCCTTTCCGAAATCTAGTTTTTATTTCTGCTACTAGGTGTCTTGCGAGTTAAACAAAATGGAGATCAGGTGCGATAAGAGGTAAATATATGGAAATTACTTCTCGCCTTTGACGGACACGTTGAAAAGCGATAAACGTCGGGAACGGCAATTTTCGAAGTTATTTTTATTGTGTGTTCGTAAGTTTGCAGCGAGAAAAACGAAATGGCTATCAGCAAGGACTACGAGTTTTCTGTGTTGCACTTGTAATCATTCATAATGATTTTGGTGGCATTCGTTTCCCCAATATCTTTCTATTTAGAAGGATATCGGGTACTTACGGGGGGGTCGTGAAAGTTGCCAACGTCTCTAACTGAAACTTTCCTTGAAACGAACTTGGAACACCCAGGTTGTCAGTCCGCATCTTTAACCATTGATCTGCTGCCACTTCCCTGTGTTGCGGTAGAGAGTATGGATACTGACGCCTCGGCGTCTTCTGTTCAAGTCATGTCCACTCCATCTGACTATCTTCAGACGTCTCTGTCTATACAGAACAACTTACTTTCGTCAACTAACGATAAACTCTAACTACTTATTATTTTTGTAGTGATGGCCATGTTTGTGGGTATATGATAGAGTTGTTGTTGGTGCTCCTACTTTTGATGTTGTTTTGGTGTTGGCGTTATTGGTTGTGGTAATACTGTACGGTTGTTGCTTTTGTTGTTAGTAGTGCCGTTGTTATTTGGCAGTAGTTGTAGTTATGTGTTTGTTGTTTGTGTTGGTGCAGTTGTTGTTGTTGTTGTTGTTGTTGTTGTTGATATTGTTATCATTGTTGTTGTTGTTCGGCCACAAGGATCGCACAACACGATTGATCTACATGAAGTGTTCGTTGACAATAACTAATCGTTAAATATGCAAGATTGCGAAGTTTACACACACACACACACACACACACACACACACACACACACACACACACACACACACACACACACCTAATGACCAAAAACAGCACTGATTCAGAACCTTGAAGTGAACCTTCCAGTGAGTAATTGCAGAAACCAATCAAACAAAAGAAAATCAATCAAATCAATCGATCGTTACTTCCTGATTTATGCGAGTTGTGTTTGCATCTATTGTTGGTAATATTAAAATTTATTAGTAGGCCTCCCGAGTATTGCCCGGTCATAAAATACGCTTAAATATGATATTTTAATTCATGCAGATTTTGTATTTATTATTATAGAGGCTATTCTCTATCGGTAATTTAACCTATTATATATTTGTGAGATCAAAACTAAAAATATATATGACGTGGGTGCCATTAGCTAGAATCGAAATCAAAACATACAACTTTCCACCCTCATTCCTTAGATTCTGAGCCACGCCCATCCGCATATATATCTATATATCTATCTCTGTCTATCTGTCTGTCTCTCTGTCTCTGTCTGTCTGTCTGTCTGTCTGTCTGTCAGTCTCTCTCTCTCTCTCTCTCTCTCTCTCTCTCTATATATATATATATATATATCGCGGTTGACGGGCGCCGAATGGTTTAGGCCCTTGCTAATGAAGCCAGACATGACTTCTGTTGCCGGGGTTCGAATCTCTCAACTGGCGTTAATCGTGACCCCCTGCACTGATGATCCTCGAAAGGATGAAAATGTCTGTAAGTATTTAATTAGTATAGTAAATAATAATGTCAGCCCTTTAAGAAACTTGTTTCCTATCGTTGACCATTTTCAGTTGTAATAAAGCCGGTCAACTTAGCTTATACGCGCAGATCGTCATTTAATGACTAGATCACTCTGACTGGCATTAAAAACATTTAATAAGAATTAATGTTTAACTTTCAACTGTATTTCTTACGGTTGACAGTAGCCAGACTTGACTTCTGTTGCCGGGGTTCGAATCTCCCTACTGATGTTAATCGTGACACCCTGCACTGATGATTCTGGAAAGGATGAAACACTAGTGTTTGTAGGTATTTAATAATATATATATATATATATATATATATATATATATATATATATATATATATATATATATATATATATATATATATATATATATATACAGTGATGATCATATTTATTGGCACGGTAAAATAAAAGTTAAATTTTGTCTAATAAATTCTAAAAAAGGGATTAAATTAAAGAAAATAACAAAGTATATTATGTATTTTTAACTGGCCTTTCCGATGCAGCAATCGGATTTTAGAAAAAATAAATAACAAAGGAACAACAAACATAATTGCAAAAAACCCTTGTTCAAAATTATTGGCACGATTTATTTAATAATCAATTGTATAGCCTTTGGCCTTGATTACCTTCCTCAGTCGCTTTTCATAGTTTACAACCAAGTTGTTGCACTCTTCAGTAGTAATTTTAGCCCACTCTTCCTGACAATAATCCTCCAATTGAATAAGATTCTTAGGCTTCCTTTGCATTACCCTCAATTTTAATGTTCTCCATAAATTTTCAATTGGATTAAGGTCTGGACTTTGTGATGGCCACTCCAAAACATTAATATGATTGTCCTCAAGCCATTTCTTAGTCAGTTTAGCCGAATGCTTTGGGTCATTATCTTGCATGAACCACTAACGACGACCAAGTGAGAGCTCTTTAGCAGAGTCTTTCAGGTTTTCATCCAATATTTTAACATAATCTTCCTTTTTTATGCTACCTGTGACCTTAACAAGTCGCCCTGGTCCAGAGGCAGCAAAGGATCCCCAAAACATCAAACTGCCTCCACCGTGCTTCACTGTGGGTATGGTGTTCTTAGGCAGGAAAGCTTCGCCAGATTTTCTGTAAATATAAGACACTTTATTATGGCCAAATAACTCTATTTTCGTTTCGTCAGTCCATAGAACACGTTTCCAGAATGCAACATCTTTATCAATATGACGTTTTGCAAAGGCTAGCCTTGCTTTCAGGTGCATAGGCTTCAATAAGGGAGTCTTTCTCGGACGACATGCTTTTAAACCAGCTCTCTTCAAAACTCTACCAACTGTATGTCGAGATACATTCACTCCAGAGGTGCTCTGTTCATCAACAATCTCCCCAACAGAGATCCTTGGGTTTTGTTTTACTTGTCGAACAATTTTCCGTTCATCTCTTGGGGAAAGAATCCTTTTTCTCCCTCTACCCTCTAAACTCATAACGTGGCCTTGCGATTTGAACTTGTTTATTATGGCTCTAACAGTGGATTTGGGAAGGTTTAGCTTCTTTGAAATCTTATCATAGCCCTCCCCATTGGTATGGCATGCTACAACAAGCTTCCTGACGTCTTCGCTGTGTTCCTTAGTTTTAACCATGGCGATTGAAAATTATAATTTAGTCACTTATAATAGTTTAAATAAATCGCTATCTAAAAATTATCTGAAAAAAATTATTCACTGAATTAGCGTTAAACAAGCATAATATGGCTATAAAAAAGTTCAGAAAGCACGTAAACCGGAAATTGATTGATATTATACTGATACTAAAAGAAAAACAAAGCCGTGCCAATAATTTTGAACAAGGGTTTTTTGCAATTATGTTTGTTGTTCCTTTGTTATTTATTTTTTCTAAAATCCGATTGCTGCATCGGAAAGGCCAGTTAAAAATACATAATATACTTTGTTATTTTCTTTAATTTAATCCCTTTTTTAGAATTTATTAGACAAAATTTAACTTTTATTTTACCGTGCCAATAAATATGATCATCACTGTATATATATATATATATATATATATATATATATATATATATATATATATATATATATATAAATTCACCTGTCATCCCGTTTTTAAAAGATGGCTCAATATATTAATAGATAGAGAATTGTTACTATTAATAACAAATACGTATTTTGCCTGAAATAAAATATATTTAAGCATATCTTACGACTGGGCAACGCCGAGTGCCCTACTAGTATTCCTTTAATGTCGTTAAGACCGCGCCCGGATAAAAATTGTAAATCATATGACTTTATGACCCACGGATTATTTAAGCCTGCTTTCGAAAATAAGTGCGCATGTTTAATTTGCTTTCTTCCGGAATTCTTTCTCTATGCTATTTGGTTTGAAAGGCGGGAATAATTGCACGTTAGTAATGGTATTGTTTTATTATTCCAAGATTTTCTAAATACCAATATTATAATATGATAGCCACAACGTGTACAACTTGTCCTGCCCTAAATAAAAAAAAGTGATTTATACAGAAAGAGAGAGAGAGAGAGAGAGAGAGAAAGAAAGAGAGAGAGAGAGAGTGAGGAGGAGGAAGAGGAGATACGAAGTGCCTTAAATAAGTTTCCAGACATTTTTTTGTACAGGCATTTAAAATTGTCGTAGACTCTTTGAAAATTCAGTATGTTATTGCTGTACGTCTTATAAGATGACTGACCAATTTTTATGATTTCAGGTTCCAATGAACAGTTACAGCAGGAATTGGAATACACGTTACTAAAGCCTGATTGTCACAGCTGGTGAATTTCAAAAATGAAATCTGGATGGGAGGACACTTTAGAGGAACGATATGCAATAAAATTGTTTTGAACTTTGAAAAATGCCACATAAACGTATGGAATGCTTCAGACTAATTTTGGACCATCTTGCATGAATCGAGCATCAGTTTTTAAATAGCAAAAGACATTCAGTGAAGTCAGGGAGTCTGTTAGAGATGATGAGAGGTGTGAAAGGAGTAAAGTCAAAACACCAGAGTTGATTGGTCAAATAAAGAATTTCATGGATAAAGACAACAAGTGCACAGTTTGATGTCAATGTGGGAACTGTCACACAATTATGCATAAGGAACTGAAGATGCAGAAGAGTTGCGCGAATGTATGTGTCCACAGCTTCATTTTTGTCACAGATTATTTGATCGAGGTGGACATCAAGGCAGTTTCTCACCCCCTTATAGTTTCGATCTTGCTCCTTGTGACTTTTGGTTATTCCCTAATCTCAAGGGAAACCTTAGAAGCTCTCATTATGAGAAATTGAAGAGATGAAAAAGGCTGTGATAAGGGTAATTGGTGTTGTGTAATTATAGGGTGAAGGTCATGTGATCGTCTAGTTGTTCTTTCTATTAAATGATATGTTCATATACCGTTGTGTGTGTGTGTGTGTGGTACATGTATTTTTGGACATACCTTCTGTGTCGTGGATGCTGGTCTATCTGGAATCATCTTGTGTCTTGGAGGGGAGACGGATACCTGGTTTGGACGAAGATTCATTTCACTCCAAGACGAGGAATTGGTTTTATAGTGTTTATTCACTTTTCCAGATGTCTCGCAGAAGAATGGAAAGTGAATCTCTGACTTGCTTGGTTTCTCTTGGTCTCATTTTTACACACGTCAGCTCCCCCCCCCAGTGAAGGGTAGAAGACTAGTATTAAGTCGCCCATTGCCTCCTAAGTCCAAAACAAATCTCCTCGATTCAGCTAACACAATAACGCGACTCACATGCAATACAAATCAGCTGACCCTCACTACCATTCAACATGTCTACTCTGATTCTCTTGATCAATTCTCTAACCCTAAATAATCCAAACCCTAACACTAACCCAAAACCCTAACCCTAACCCTAACCCTCACACTCACCCTCACCCTAACCCTAACCCTAAACCCTAATCCTAACCCTAAGCCTAACCCTACCCCTAAGCCTTACCCTAACACTAACCCTAACCCTAACCCTAAATCTAACCCTCAACCCTAAACATAAACCTAACAGTAACACTAAACCATAACCCTAACCCTAACCCTAACCCGAAACCCTAACCCTAACCGTAAACCCTAATGCTAACCCTAACCCTACCTCTAAATCCTAACCCTAACTCTAACGCTAACCCTAAACCTAAACCCTAACCCTAACCCTAACTCTAACCCGAACCCTAAACGCTAACCCTAACCCTACCCCTCACCCTACACCTCACCCTAACTCTAACCCTTACCCATATCCTAAACCCTTACCCTAAAGCGAACACTGACCCTCACCTAAAACGAAACCTAAGCCTAACCTAACCCAAATCCTAACACTAACCCTAACCCTAACCCAAACCAAACATTCCCCCTGCCCTCATCCCTAGCCCTAACCCTAAAGCGAACTCTAAACCTAACCCTAACCCTATCCCTAACCGATGACCCTCACCCTAACCTATAACCCTAACCCCAAAGCTTAACACTGAAGCGAATCCTAACCCTAACCCTACCCCTAACCCTAACCCTAATCCTAAACCCTAACCTAACCCTAACCCTAAACCTAAACCCTAACCCTAAACCCCAACCCTAACCCTAACCCTTACCCATAACCCTAATCCTAACACTAACACCAACCTAACACTAACCCTAACCCTAACCCTAACCCCTAACCCTAACACTTACCCTAACCCTAACCATAAAGCCTAACCCTAACCCTAACCCTAACCCTCACCCTAACCTAACACTAACCCTAACCCCAACCCTAAACCCTAACCCTAACCCCTAACCCCAACCCTTACCCTTACCCTAACCCTAACCTAGCCCTAACACTTACACTAACACTAACCCTAACCCTAAATCCAACCCCTAACCCGAACCATAACCCTAAACCCTAAAC
>NC_136518.1:50219964-50222464 GCF_053919585.1 Euprymna scolopes
CCTAACCCTTACCCTAACCCTAACCCTAACCCTAACCTAACCCTAAAACTTACCCTAACCCTAACCCTAACCCTATCCCCTTACACTAACACTCACCCTAACCCTAAACCCTAACCCCAACCCTAACCTAACCCTAACCCCTACCTAACCCTCACCCTAAGCCCTAACCCTAACCCTAACCCTAAATCTAACCCTAAACCCTTACACTAACCCTAACCCAAACCCTAACACTAAACCAACCCTAACCCTAACCCTAACCCTAACCCAAACCCTAACCCTTACCCTAACCCTAACACTAACCCTTACCCTAAACCTAACACTAACCCTAGCCTAACCCTAACCCTAACCATAACCCTTACCCTAACCCTAACCCTAACCCTAACATAACCCTAACCCTTACCCTAATCCTAACCCTAACCCTACCCCCTTACCCTAACACTAACCCTAACCCTAACCCTACACCCTAACCCTAACCCTAACCCTAACCCCTAACCCTACCCCTAACCCTAAATCTAATCCAAAACCCTTACACTAACCCTAACCCTATCCCTAACTCTAAACGAACCCTAACCCTAACCCTAACCCTAACCCTAACCCAAACCCTAACCCTTACCCTAACCCTAACCATAACCCTAACCCTAAACCTAACCCTAACCGTAACCCTAAACCTAACCCTTACCCTTACCCTAACCCTAACCTAACCCTAACCCTTACCCTAACCCTAACCCTAACCCTAACCCTATCCCCTTACCCTTACACTAAACCTTACCCTAACCCTAAACCCTAACCCTAACCCTAACCCTAACCCTTACCCTAACCTAACCCTAACCATAAACCCTAACCCTAACGCTAACCCTAACCAATGAGCCTACCCCTAACCCTAACACTAACCCTAACCTAACCCTAACCCCAACCCTTACCCCCAACCCTTACCCCCAAACCCTAACCCCTTACCCTAACCCTAACCCTTACCCTAAACCCTAACACCAACCCTAACCTTAACTCTTACCCTAACTCAACCCTAACCCTAACCCTAAAACCTAACCCTAACCCTAACCCTAACCCCTAACCCTAACCCATAACCCTACCCCTAACCCTAACCCTAACCCTTACCCTAACCCTAACCCTAACCCTTACCCTTATCCTAACCCAACCCTAACCCTAACCCTACCTAAACCCTAACCCTAACCCTAAACACTAACCCTAAACCCTAACACTAACCCTAACACCTACCCTAACCTAACTCTAACCCTTAACCCTAACCCTACAGCTTAACCCCAAACCTAACCCTAACCCTAACCCTAACACTAACCCTAACCCTAACCCCTAACCCTAACCTAACCTTAACCTAACCCTAACCCTAACCCTAACCCTTACCCTAACCCTAACCCTAACCTAACCCTAAGACTTACCCTAACCCTAACCCTAACCCTATTCCCTTACACTAACCCTCACCCTAACCCTAAACCCTAACCCCAACCCTAACCCTAACCCTAACACCTACCTAACCCTAACCCTAAACACTAACCCTAACCCTAACCCTAAGCCCCAACACTAACCCGAACCCTAAATCTAACCCTAAACCATTACACTAACCCGAACCCTAACCCTAACACTAAACAAAACCTAACCCTAACCCTAACCCTTAACCCTAACCCTTACCCTAACCTAACCCTAACCCTAAACCCTAACCCCAAACCTAACCCTAACCGTAACCCTAACCTAACCCTAACCCTAAACCCTAACCCTAACCCTAACCCTAACCCCTAACCCTAAGCCTAACCCTAAATATAACCCTAAACCCTTACACTAACCCTAACCCTAAACCTAACTCTAACCCAACCCTAACCCTAACCCTAAACCTAACCCTAACCCAAACCCTAACCCTTTCCCTAATCACACCCTAACCCTAGCCAATACCCTGACCCAAACCCCAACCCTAACCCTACCCCTAAACCATAACCCTAACCCTAACCCTAACCTAACCCTAACCCTAACCCAAACCCTTACCCCTCACCCTAACCCCCTAACCCCGAACCCTAACCCCCTAACCCCAACCCTAACCCTAACCCTAACCCTAACCGTAACGTAACCCTAATCCTAACCCTAACCCCTATACCTCAGTCCCTAACCCTCACCCTAACCCTAACTCTAACCCTAATCTAACCCTAACCCTTACCCTAACCCTAAAACTAACCCTAACCCTAACCCTAACAATGACCCTAAACCCTAAACCTAACCCTAACTTAACCCTAACCCTAACCCTAACCCTTACCCTTACCCTAACGTAACCCTCACTCTAACCTTAACCCTAAACCCTACCCCTTACCCTTACCCTAACCCTAACCATAAACACTAACCCTAACCCTAACCCTAAACCCTAACCCTAACCCTAACCCTACCCCTAACCCCAACCCCTAACCCTAACCCTAACCCTTAACCCTTACCCTAACCCTAAACCTCAACCCCAAACCTAACCCTAACCCTAACCAATGAGCCT
>NC_136518.1:50224964-50244964 GCF_053919585.1 Euprymna scolopes
CCCAAACCCTAACCCTTACCCTAACCACACCCTAACCCTTACCCTAACCCTGACCAAAACCCCATTCCTTACCCTACCCCTAAACCATAACCCTAACCCTAACCCTAATCCTAACCTAACACTAACCCTAACCCAAACTCTTACCTCTCACCCTAACCCCCTAACCCCTAACCCTAACCCCCTAACCCCAACCCTAACCCTAACCCTAACCTTAACCCTAACCGTAACGTCACCCTAACCCTTACCCTAACCCCTATACCCAACTCCCTAACCCTCACCCTAACCCTAACTCTAACCCTAATCTAACCCTTACCCTTACCCCAACCCTAAACCTAACCCTAACTTCACCCTAACCCTAACCCAAAACTTAAACCTTAACCCTTACCCTAACCCTAACCTAACCCTCACCCTAACCTTAACCCTAAACCCTAACCCTTACCCTTACCTAACCCTAACCCTAAACCCTAACCCTTACCCTAACCCTAAACCCTAACCCTAACCCTAACCCTAACCCTACCCTTTACCCCAGACCCTAACCCTAACCCTAACCCTTAACAGTGACCCTAACCTTAAACCAAAACCCCAAACCTAACCCTAACCCTAACCAATGGGCCTACCCCTAACCCTAACCCTAACCTAACACTAACCCCAATCCTTACCCCCCAACCCTAACCGCCTAACCCTTACCCTTACCCTAACCCTAACCCTAACCTAACCCTAACCTTTACCCTAAACCTAACCCTAACCCTTACCCTAACCCCTTACCCTAACCCTAACCCTTACCCTAAACCCTTACCCCAACCCTTACCCTTACTCTTACCCTAACTCAACCCTAACCCTAAACCCTAACCCTAACCCTAACCCAACCCTAACCCTACCCCTAACCGTTACCTAACCCTACCCCAAACCCTAACCATAAACCCTAACCCTAACCCTAACCCTAACCCAAACCCTAACCCTAACCCTTACGTAACCCTAACCCAAATCCTAACCCTAAACCGTAACCCTAACCCTAACCTAACCCTAACCCTAACCCTAACCTCTAACCCTAACCGTACTCTAACCCTTAACGCTAGCCCTAAAGCTAAACCACAAACCTATCCCTAACCCTACCCCTAACCCTAACCCTCACCTAACCCTAACACCTAAACCTCCCCCCAACCCTAACCCTAACCTCTAACCCTTACCCTAACCCATAAGCCTACACTTAACCCTAACCCTAACCCTAACCCTTACCTAACCCTACCCCAAACCCTAACCATAAACCCTAACCCTAACCCTAACCCTTACCCCAACCCTAACCCCTAACCCTTACCCTAACAATAAATCTAACCCGAAACTCTAACCCCAACCCTAACCCTAACCCCTAACCCTTACCCTAACCCTGACGCTAATCGTAACTTAACCCTAACCCTAACCCCAATCCCCATACCTTACTCCCTAACCCTCACCCTAACCCTAACTCTAACCCTAATCTAAGCCTAACCCTTAGCCTAACTCTAAAACTAACCCTAACCCCTACCCCTAACCACAACCCCAAACCCTAAACCCTAACCCTAACCCTAACCCTAACCAAAAATCTACCACTAAACCCTAACCCTAACCCTAACCCTAACACTCATCCTAACCCAACCCTAACCCTAACCCTAAGCCTAACATAACCCTAACCCGAACCAAACCCTAACCCTAACCCTACCCCTAAACCATAAACCTAACCCTAACCCTAACCCTTACCTAACCCTAACCCTACACCCTAACCCGTACCCTAACCCTAACCCCTAACCCTAACCCTAACCCTAAATCTAACCCAAAACCCTTACACTAACCCTTACCCTAACCCTAACTCTAAACCAACCGTAGTCCTAACCCTAACCCTAACCCAAACCCTAACCCTTACCCTAACCCTAACCCTAACGCTTACCCTAAATCTAAAACTAACCCTAACCCTAACCCTTACCCTAACCCAACCCTAACCTAACCCTAACCCTTACCCTAACTCTAACCCTAACCCTATCCCCTTACCCTAAGACTAACCGTAACCCTAACCCTACACTCTAACCCTAACCCAAACCTAACACTTACCGCCACCCTAACCCCTAACCCTTACCCTAAATCTAACCCTAAAACCTTACAGTAACCCTAACTCTAACTCTAAACCAACCTCAACTCTAACCCTAACCCTAACCCTAACCCAACCCTAACCCTGACCAAAGCTAACCCCAACCCTAACCCTAACAAAAACCTAACCATACCCTAACCCTAACCCAAACCCCAACCCTTACCCTAACCCAACCCTAACTCTAACCCTGCCCCTTACCAAAACCCTAACCCTAACCCTACCTCTAAACCATAACCCTAACCCTAACCCTTACCCTAACCTAACCCTAACCCTACACCCTAACCCTAACCCTAACCCATACCCCTAACCCTAAACCTAAGCCTAAATCTAACTTTAAACCCTTTCACTAACCCTAACCCTAACCCTAACTCTAAACACACCATAACCCTAACCTCAACCCTAACCCAAATCCTAACCCTTACCCTAACCCTAACCCTTACCCTAAACTTAACACTAACCCTAATCCTAACCCTAACATTTACCCTAACCCTAACCCTTACCCTAACCCTAACCTAACCCTAACCCTAACCCTAACCCTAACCCCTTACCCTAACACTAACCCTAACCCTAACCCTAAACCTAACCCCAACCCTAACCCTAACCCCTAACCCTAACCCTAACCCTAAATCTAACCCTAAACCCTTACACTAACCCTAACCCTAACCCCTAACCCTAACCCTAACCCTAACTCAACCCTAAACCCTTACACTAACCCTAACCCAAACTCTTACCCTAACCACACCCTAACCCTAACCCTCACCACTAACCCTAACCCATAACCCTACCCCTACCCCTAACCCTAACCCTAACCTAACCCTAACCCTAACCCTTACCCTAATCCTAACTCAACCCTACCCCTAACCCTAACCCAAACCCTAACCGTAACCCTAAACACTAACCCTAAACCCTAACCCTAACCCTAACACCTAACGCTAACCTAACTCTGACCCTCACCACTAACCCTAAAGCTAAACCCCAAACCTAACCCTAACCCTACCCCCAACCCTAAGCCTAACCTAACCCAAACCCTAACCCCTAACCCTAACCCTAACCGTAACCCCTAACCCTTACAAAAACCCTAACCCATAACCGTACCCCTAACCCTTACCCTAACCTAACCCTAACCCTAACCCTAACCCCTAACCCTAACCCTAACCATAAATCTAACCCTACACTCTAACCCCAACCCTAACGCCTAACCCTAACCCGAACCCTAACACTAACCCCTATATCTAACCCCCAACCATCACCCTAACCCTAACTGTAACCCTAATCTAACCCTAACCCTTACACTAACCCTAAAACTAACCCTAACCCATAACCCTAATCATAAACCTAAACCCTAACCCCAAACTCTAGCTCTAACCCCAACCCTAACCCTAACCTCAACCCTAACCCTAACCCATAACTCTAACCCTTACGCTAAATCTAACCCTACACCCTAACCAAAACCCTAACCCTAACCCTCACCCTAACCCAACTCTACCCCTAACCCTAACCTAACCCTAACCCTAACACTAACTCCAACCCTAACCCTAAACCCTAACCCCAACCCTAACCCTAAACCTAACCCAAACCTCACCCTAACCCTAAACCCTAACCCTAACCCTAACCCTAACCCCCTAACCCTAACCCTAAATCCAACCCTAAACCCTAACCCTAACCCTAACCCTAACCCAACCCTAACCCTTACCCTAACCTAACCCTAACCCTAACCCTAAGCCTAACATTACCCTAACCTAACCCCAACCCTAACCCAAACCCTAACCCTTACCCTAACCCAACCCAAACTCTAACCCTAACCCTAACCCAAACCCTGACCCAAACCCTACCCCTAAAACATAACCCTAACCCCTAACCCTTACCCTAACCTAACCCTAACCCTAACCAAAAACCCTTACCCCTAACCCTAACCACCTAACCCCTAACCCTAACCCCTTAACCCAAACCCTAACCCTAACCCTAACCTAACCCTAACCCTAACCCTTACCCCTGACCTTTACAATAACACTATACCCTAAATGCTAACCCTAACCCCAACCCTAACCCTAACCCTAAACTCTATCCCTTACCCTAACCCTATCCCCTTACACTAACATTCACCCTCACCCTTAACCCTAACCCCTACCTAACCCTCACCTTAACTACTAACCCTAACCGTAACCCCAAGCCCTAACCCTTACCCTAACCCTAAATCTAACCCTAAACCCTTACACTAACCCTAACCCTAACCCCTAACCCTAACCCTAACCCTAACTCAACCCTAAACCCTTACACTAACCCTAACCCAAACCCTTACCCTAACCACACCCTAACCCTAACCCTCACCACTTACCCTAACCCTAAGCCTAACCTAACCCTAACCCTAACCCTTACCCTAAACCTAACTCAACCCTACCCCTAACCCTAACCCAAACCCGAACCGTAACCCTAAACACTAACCCTACACTCTAACCCTAACCCTAACACCTAACCCTAACCTAACTCTGACCCTTAACACTAACCCTAAAGCTAAACCCCAAACCTAACCCTAACCCAAACCCTAACCCTAAGCCTAACCTAACCCAAACCCTAACACCTAACCCTAACCCTAAACCTAACCCTAACCCCTAACCCTCACAAAAACCCTAACCCATAACCGTACCCCTAACCCTTACCCTAACCTAACCTTAACCCTAACCCTAACCCCTAACCCTAACCCTAACTATAAATCTAACCCTAAACTCTAACCCCAACCCTAACGCCTAACCTTAACCCGAACCCTAACACTAACCCCTATACCTACCCCCCAACCATCACCCTAACCCTAACTGTAAACCTAATCTAACCCTAACCCTTACCCTAACCCTAAAACTAACCCTAACCCATAACCCTAATCATAAACCTAAACCCTAACCCCAAACTCTAGCTCTAACCCCAACCCTAACCCTAACCTCAACCCTAACCCTAACCCATAACTCTAACCCTTACGCTAAATCTAACCCTACACCCTAACCAAACCCCTAACCCTAACCCTCACCCTAACCCAACTCTAACCCTAACCCTCACCTAACCCTAACCCTAAAACTTACCCTAAGCCTAACCCTAAACCCTAACCCCCACCCCTAACCCTAAACCTAACCCAAACCGCACCCTAACCCTAAACCCTGACCCTAACCCTAACCCTAACCCCTAACCCTAACCCTAAATCCAACCCTAAACCCTAACCCTAACCCTTAACCCTAACCCAACCCTAACCCTTACCCTAACCTAATCCTAACCCTAACCCTAAGCCTAACATAACCCTCACCTAACCCCAACCCTAACCCAAACCCTAACCCTTACCCTAACCCAACCCAAACTCTAACCCTAACCCTAACCCAAACCCTGACCCAAACCCTACCCCTAAAACATAACCCTAACCCTAACCCTTACCCTAACCTAACCCTAACCCTTACCCTTACCCCTAACCCTAACCACCTAACCCCTAACCCCTAACCCCTTAACCCAAACCCTAACCCTAACCCTAACCTAACCCTAACCCTAACCCTTACCCCTGACCTTTACATTAACACTATACCCTAAATGCTAACCCTAACCCCAACCCTAACCCTAACCCTAAACCCTATCCCTTACCCTAACCCTATCCCCTTACACTAACATTCACCCTCACCCTTAACCCTAACCCCTACCTAACCCTCACCTTAACTACTAACCCTAACCCTAACCCCAAGCCCTAACCCTTACCCTAACCCTAAATCTAACCCTAAACCCTTACACTAATCCTAACCCTAACCCTAACACTAAACAAACCCTAACCCTAACCTATCCCTAACCCTAACCCAAACCCTTACCCCTCACCATAACCCTCTAACCCCTAACCCTAACCCCCTAACCCTAACCCTAACCCTAACCCTAACCCTATCCTAACCATAACCCTTACCCCAACCCTAACAATAACCCTAAACCCTACACCCTAAACCCTAACCCTAACCCCAACCCTAAACCTAACCCTAACTTAACCCTAACCCTAACCAAAAACCCTCACCCAAACCCTTACCCTAACCTAACCCTCCCCCTAACCTTAACTCTAAACCCTTACCCTTACCCTTACCCTAACCCTAACCCCTAACCCTAATGCTAACCCTAAACCTAACCCAAAACCTTAACCCTCACCAAACCCCTAATCCTAACCCTAACCCTAACCCTTACCCTTAAACCTAACCCTAACCCTAACCCTAACCCTCACCCTAACCCTTAACCCTAACCCTAACCAATGAGCCTACACCTAAACCTCACCCTAACCCTACACTAACCCTAACCCCAACCCTTACCCCAAACCCTAACGCCCTAACCCTAACCCTGACCCTAACCCTAACCCTAACCTAACCCTAACCCTTACCCTAACTCTAACACTAACCCCTTACCCTAACCCTAACCCTTACCCTAAACCCTAACCCCAACCTTTACCCCCAACCCTAACCCCTAACCCTTACCCTGACCCCAACCCTAACCCCAACCTAACCCTAACCCTTACCCTAAACCCTAACCCCAACCCTAACCCTAACTTTATCCCTAACTTAACCCTAACCCTAACCATAAACCCTAACCCTAACACTAACCCTAACCCTAACCCCTAACCCTAACCCTAACTCTAAATCTAATCATAAACCCTAACCATAATCCTAACCCTAACCCTTACCCTAACCCTAAACCCTAACCCTTAGCCTAACCCTAACCCTAACCCCTAACCCTAACCCTAACCCTAACCCTAACACTAAACCCTCATCCCAACAGAAATCCTAACCCTAACCATAAACCCTAACCCTAAACCCTAACCGGAACCCTAAACCTAACCCCTAACCCTAACACTAACCCTTAAACCTAACCCTAACCCTAACCCTAAACCTAAACCCCAAACCTAACCCCAACCCTAAACCATAACCCTACCCCTAACCCTAACCCTAACCCTAACCTAACCCTAACCCTAACCCTTGACCTAAACCCCAAACCTAACCCTAACCCTAACTAATGAGCCTACCCCTAACCCTAACCCTAACCCTAACCTAACCCAAACCCCAACCCTTACCTCCACCCTAACCCCCAACCCTAACCCTAACCCTAACCCTTAACCCTAACCCTAAAGCTAAACCACAAACCTAACCCTAACCCTACCCCTAACCCTAACCCTTACCTATCCCTAGCCCAAACCCCTAACCCTAACCCTAATACTAACCCCTAACCCTAACCCAACCCTAAACCGTAACTCTAATCCTAACCCTAAAAGCTAACCCTAACTCTAACCCTAGCCCTAACCCTCACCCTACCCCTAACCTAACACTAACCCTAACCATAACCCTAAACCCTAAAACTAACCCTAACCAATAAACCTGACCCTAACTCTAACCCTAACCCTAACCCTAAACCACCCCCTAAACCCTAACCAATAACCTAACCCTACCTGTAACCGCAAGCCTTAACCCTTACCCTAAACCTAACGATAACCCTAACCCAAACCTTAACCCTAACCCAAACCCCTAACCCTAACCTAACCTAACCCTAACCCTAACCCTTGACCCTAACCCTAAACCCTAACCCTAACCCTAACCCTAACCTAACCCTAACCCTAACCCTAACCCTAACCCTACACCTAAACCCTAACACTAACCCTAACCTTAACGCACAACCCTTACCATTACATAACCCTAACCTCAGCCTAACCCTAACCATAACCCCAAACCCT
This sequence comes from Euprymna scolopes, assembly GCF_053919585.1. Taxonomy (NCBI): domain Eukaryota; kingdom Metazoa; phylum Mollusca; class Cephalopoda; order Sepiida; family Sepiolidae; genus Euprymna; species Euprymna scolopes. The sequence goes on from NC_136518.1 coordinate 50,232,806, forward strand.
AACCCCCTTACCCTAACCCTTACCCTTACACTAACCCTAACGTAACCCTAACCCTTACCCTAACCCTAACCTAACCCCTTACCCTAACCCTAAACCTAACCCCTACCCACAACCCTAACCCTAACCCTAACCTAACCCTACCCCTAACCCTAAACCCTAAACCTTACCCTAACCCTAACCCTTACCCCTAACCCTAACCCTAACCCTAAATAAAACCCTAAACCCTAACCTCAACCCTAACCCTAACCCTAACCCTGAGCAAACCCTAACACTAACCTAACCCTAACACTAACCCTAACCCTAATCCTAACCCAACCCCAAACCCCAACACTAATCCTAAACACATATCCTAAACCCTAACCCTAACCCTACCCCTGACCCTAACCCTAAACTATCCCTAACCCTAACCCCTAACCCTAACCCTAACCCCTAACCCTTACACTAACCCTAACCTATAACCTAGCCCTAACCCTTACCCTACCCTAACCCTAACCGTAACCCTCACCCTAACCCCTAACCCTAACCCTAACCATAAATCTAACCCTAAACTCTAACCTCAACCCTAACCATAAACCCCTAACCCTAACCCTAACCCTAACATAACCCTCACCCCTATACCTAACCCCCTAACCCTAACCATAACTCGAACCCTAATCCAACCCTAACCCTTACCCTAACACTAAAACTAACCCTAACCGCTAACCCTAACCATAACCCCAACTCTAAACTCTAACCCTAACCCTAACCCTAACCTCAACCCTATCCCTAACCCATAACCCTAACCCTTTCCCTAAATCTAACCCCACACCTTCCCCTAACCCTAACCCTAACACTCACCCAAACCCAACCATAACCCTAACCCTAACCTAACCCTAACTCTAACCCTAAACCCTAAGTCAAACACTAACCCTAAACCTTACCCTAACCTCATCCTAACCCTAACCCGAACCCTAACCTAACCCCTAACCCTAACCCTAACCCTAAATCTAACCCTAAACCCTAACCCTAACCCTAACCCTAATTCTAACCCAACCCTAACCCTGACCCTAACCTAACCCTAACCCTAACCCTTACATAACCCTAACCCTAACCCTAAACCAAACTCTAACCCTTACCCTAACACAACCCTTACTCTTACCCTAAACCTAACCCACACCCTAACCCTTACTCTACCCCTACACCATAACACTAACCCTAACCCTAACCCTAACCTAACCCTAACTTAAACCCAAACCCTTACCCCTAAGCCTAACCCCCTAACCCCTAACCCTAACCCCCTAACCCCAACCCTAACCCTAACCTAACCCTAAACCTAACCCTTAACCCTAACCCTAACAATAACCCTAAACCCTAAACCCTAACCCTAATCCCAACCCAAACCCTAACCCTAACGTTAACTTAACCCTAACCCTAACCCTAACACTAACCCAAAACCCTAACCCTAACCCTAACCCTAACCTAACCCTAACCCTAACCCTAACCCTAAACCCTAACCCTTACCTAACGCTAACCCTAACCTAAACCTAACCCTTACCCTAACAGTACCCTAACCCTATCCCCTTACCCTAACACTAACCCTAACCCCAACCATAAACCCTAACACAACCCTAACTGTAAACCTAAACCTAACCTAACCCTCACCCTAAACCCCAACCCTAACCCTAACCCCAACCCCTGATCCTAACACTAACCCTAAATCTAACCCTAAACCCTTACACTAACCCTAAACCTAACCCTAACTCTAAACCAACCCTAACCCTAAACCTAACCCTAACCCCAACCCTAACCCTAACGTTAACTTAACCCTAAATCTAACCCTAATCCTTACCAAAAAACCCTAACCCTAACCCTAACCCTAACCTAACCCTAACCCTAACCCTAACCCTAAACCCTAACCCTTACCCTAACCCTAACCCTAACCCTAACCTAACCCTAACCCTTACCCTAACCCCAACCCTAACCCTAACCCCATCCCCTTAACCTAACACTAACCCTAACCCTAACCCTACACCCTAACACCAAACCTGACCGTAACCCTAACCCTAACCTTACCCTAACCCTAAACCCCAACCCTAACCCTTACCCTAACCCCTTACCCCAACCCTGACCCTAAATCTAACCCTAAACCCTTCCACTAACCCTAACCACAACCCTAACCCTAACCATTACCCTAACCCTGACCCTAACCCTATCCCCTTACCCTAACACTAACCCTAACCCTTATCCTTAACACTAACCCTAACCCTAGCCCTACACCATAACCCTAACCCTAACCCCTAACCCTAACCCTAAATCTAACCCTTAACCCTTACACTAACCCTAACACTAACCTTAACTCTAAATCAACGTTACCCTAACCCTAACCCTAACCCAAACCCTAACACTTACCCTAACCCTAACCCTAACACTTTACCTAAACCTAACCCTAAATCTAACCGTAACTCTACCCTTACCCTAACCCTAACTTTACCCTAACCCTAACCCTTACCCTAACCCTATCCTGTTACCCTAACACTAACCCTAACCCTAACCCCTAACCCTAACCCTAAATCTTGCCCTAAAGACTTACACTACCCTAACCCTAACCCTAACTCTAACCCAACCCTAACCCTTACCCTAACCAAAACCCTCACCCTTACCCTAACCACACCCTAACCCCTAACCCTAACCCTAACCCCTAACCCTTACACTTACCCTAACCTATAACCTATAACCTATAACCTATAACCCTAACCTATAACCTATAACCCTAACCTATAACCTATAACCTATAACCTATAACCGAGCCCTAACCCTTACCCTAACCTAACCCTAACCCTAACCCTAACCCTAACCCAGACCCAAACCCTAACCCTAACCCTTGCCCTAAACCATCACCCTAACCCTTACCCGTACCTAACCCTAACCTTACCCTTACCCTAACCCAAACCCTTACTCCTAACCTAACCCTAACCCTAACCCCTAACCCTAACATCCTAACCCTAATCCTAACCCTAACCCTAACCCTTACCCTTACCTAACCATAACCCTTACCCCTAACCCTAACAATGACCCTAAACCCTACACCCTAACCCTAAGCCCAACCCGAAACCTAACCCTAACTTAACCCTAACCCTAACCCTAACCCTAACCCAAAACCCTAACCCTAACCCTTACACTAACCCTTACTTATATCTCCCCCTTACCCTAACCCTTAACCCTAACGCTAACCCTAACCCTAACCCAAAACCCTAACCCTAACCAAAACCCTAATCCTAACCCTAACCTTAACCTAACCCTAAACCCTAACCCTAACCCTAACCCTAACCCTTAACCCTAACCCTAAACCTAACCCTACACCTAAACCCTAACCTTAACCCTAACCCTAACCCTACCCCTAACCAAAACCCCTAACCCTAACCCTCACCCTAACCCTTAACCCTACCCCTTACCCTAAACCTAAACCCCAACCCAAACCCTAACCCTAACCAATGAGACTACACCTAACCCTAACCCTAACCCTAACCTAACCCTAACTCAAACCCTTACCCCCAACCCTAACCCCCTAACCCTTACCCTGACACTAACCCTAACCCTAACCTAACCCTAACCCTTACCCTAACCCTAACCCTAACCCTTAACCCTACCCCTAACCCTAACACTAACCAATGAGCCTACACCTGACACTAACCCTAACCCTAACCTAACCCTACGCAAACCCTTACCCCTAACCCAAACCCCCTAACCCTTACCCTGACACTAACCCTAACCCTAACCTAACCCTAACTCTTACCCTTACCCTAACCCTAACCCTAACCCCTTACCCTAACCCTAACCCTTACCCTAAACCTTAACCCCAACCCTAACCCTTACTTTAACCCTAACCTAACCCTAACCCTAACCCTAAACCCTAACCCTTACCCTAACCCTAACCCCAACCCCTAACCCTAACCCTAACCCTAAACCTAACCCTAACCCCTAATCCTAAACCAAACTTTAACCCTAACCCAACCCTGACCCTAACCCTAACCCTAACCCTAACCGTACACTAACCCAAACCCAAACCCTAAACCCTAACCAAAACCCTAACCCTAACCCTAACCAAAACCCTAACCTAACCCTAAACCTAACCCGAACCCTAAACCCTAACCCTAACCCTAACCCTGACCTAACCCTAACCCTAACCCTAAACGTTTCCCTTACCCTAACCCTAACACTTACGTCTAACCCTAACCCTAACCCTAACACTAAACTCTTACCCCAACACAAACCCTAACAATAACCATAAACCCTAACCCTAAACCCTTAACCTAAACCCCAAACCTAACCCTAACCCTAACCAATGAGCCTACCCCAAACCCTAACCCTAACCCTAACCTTACCCTAACCCCAACCCTTACTCCCAACACTAACCCCTAACTTTAACCCTAACCCTAACCCTAACCCTTGACCCTAACCCTAAAGCTAAACCACAAACCTAACCCTAACCCTACCCCTAACCCTAACCCTAACCTAAACCCTAACCCCAACCCCTAACCCTAACCCTAATACTAACCCCTAACCCTAACCCAACCTTAAACCCTAACACTAATCCTAACCCTAAACGCGAACCTCTACCCTAACCCTCACCCAAAGCCTAACCTAACACTAACCCGAACCCTAACCCTAAACCCTGCCCCCAACCCTAACTAAAAAACCTAACCCTAACTCTAACCCTAACCCTAACCCTAAACCACCCCCTTACCCCTAACCCTAAACCTAACCCTACCTTTAACCCCAACCCTTAACCGTAACCCTAAACCTAACAATAACCCTAACCCAAACCTTAACCCTAACCCAAACCCCTAACCGTAACCGTAACCCTACCCTAACCCTTGACCCTAACCCTAATCCCAACCCTAACCCTACACCTAAACCCTAACCCTAACGCTAACCCACAACCCTAACCCTTACATAACCCTAACCTAACCCTAACCCTGACCCTAACCCTAACCTAACCCTAACCCTAACCATTACCCAAACCTTAACCCTAACCCTAACCCTAACCCTAACCTAACCCTAACCCAAACCCTTACCCCTAACCCTAACCCCCTAACCCTTACCCTGACACTAACCCCAACCCTAACCTAACCCTAACCCTTACCCTAACCCTAACCCTTACCCTAACCCCTTACCCTAACCCTAACCGTTACCCTAAACCTTAACCGCAACCCTAACCCTTACTTTAACACTAACCTAACACTTACCCTAACCCTAAACCCTAACCCTTACCCTAACCCTAACCCCAACCCCTAACCCTAACCCTAAACCTAAACCTAACCCTAAACCCTAATCCTAAACCAAACTTTAACCCTAACCCAACCCTGACCCTAACCCTAACCCTAACCTAACACTAACCCTAACCCCAAACCCTAACCCTAACTCTAACCCTAACCCTAACCAAAACCCTAACCCTAACCCTAACCCTAACCCAACCCTAAACCTAACCCGAACCCTTAACCCTAACCCTAACCCTAACCCTGACCTAACCCTAACCCTAACCCTAAACCCTAACCCTTACCCTAACCCTAACCCTTACGTCTAACCCTAACCCTAACCCTAACCCTTGACCCTAACCCTAAAGCTAAACCACAAACCTAACCCTAACCCTACCCCTAACCCTAACCCTAACCTAAACCCTAACCCTAACCCCTAACACTAACCCTAATACTAACCCCTAACCCTAACCCAACCTTAAACCCTAACACTAATCCTAACCCTAAACGCTAACCTCTACCCTAACCCTCACCAAAAGCCTTACCTAACACTAACCCGAACCCTAACCCTAAACCCTGACCCTAACCCTAACCAAAAAACCTAACCCAAACTCTAACCCTAACCCTTACCCTCAACCACCCCCTTACCCCTAACCCTAAACCTACCTTTCACCCCAACCCTTAACCGTTACCCTAAACCTAACCATAACACTAACACCAACCCTTAACCCTAACCCAAACCCCTAACCGTAACCGTAACCCTAACCCTAACTCTTGACCCTAACCCTAATCCCAACCCTAACCCTACACCTAAACCCTAACCCTAACCCTAACCCACAACCCTAACCCTTACATAACCCTAACCTAACCCTAACCCTGACCCTAGCCCTAACCTAACCCCACCCTAACCATTACCCAAACCTTAACGCTAACCCTAACCCTAACCCTAAACCCTAACCCCAACCCTAACCCTAACCGTATCCTTAACCCTAGCCCCAAACCCTATCCCTAACCCTAACTCTAACCCTAACCCTCACTAAACCCCTAAACCCTAACCCTAACCGTAACCCTAAAACTAACCCTAAACCCTAACCCAAACCCTAACCCAAACCCTAAACCCTAACACTAACCGTAACCCTAAAACCTAACCCAAACCCTAACCCTACACCAAAACCCTAACACTAACTCTAAAACTAACCCCTGCGATAAGCCCCGCTTACCCAAACCTTAACGCTAACCCCTAACTCTAACCATAACGCTAACCCTAACCCAAGCCGTAACCCTAACCTAACCCTAAACCCTAACCTAACCCTAATCCTAAACCTGAACCCTAACCCTAAATCCCAACCTTAACCCCAACCCTTACCCATTACCCTAACAATTACACTAACACTAACCTTACGCTAACCCTAACCCTAACCCCAACCCTAACCCCATCCCTAACCATAAACACTAACCCTAACCCTAACCCTGGCCCTAACCTTACCCTAACCCTAACCCTTACACTAAACCCGAACCCAAACCCCCTCACCCCAACCCTAACCCTAACCCTAACCCTAACCTAACCCTAACCCTAACCCTAACCCTAACCTGTTACCCCTTAAACCCTAAACCTTAACCCTACCAATAACCCTAATTTAAACCTAACCCTAACCCTAACCTAACCCTAACCCTAACCCCAAACCAAAAACCTTAGCCTAACCCTAACCCTAACCCTAAACCCTAACCCTAACCCAAACCCTAACCGTTACCCTAAACACTAACACTAAACCCTAACCCTAACCCTAACCCCTAACCCTAACATAACACTAACCCTTAACCCTAACCCTAACCCTAACCCTAACAATAAAGCGAAACCCCAAACCTAACCCCAACCATAACCAACAATCCCTACCCCTAACCCTTACCCTAACCTAACCCTAACCCTAACCCTAAACCCTAACCCTAAACCCTAACCCTCAACCCTAACTTTAACCCTAACCCTAATCCCTAACCCTAACCGTAGCACTAACCCTTAACCCTTACCCTAACCCTAACCTCAACCATAAACCTAAACAACAAACCTAACCCCAACTCTACCCCAAAAACCCGCCCCCTAACCCTAACCCTAACCTAACCATAACCCTAATCCCTAACCGTAACCCTAACCACAACCCAAAACCCTAACCCTTACCCTTAACCCTTAGCCTAACCTTTACCTAACCCTAAACCCTAAACCTAAGCCTAACCCTAACCCATAACCCTACCCATAACCCTAACCCTAACCCTATCCTCAGCCTAACCCACACCATAACCCCCAAACCTACCCCCCTTACTCTAACCCCTTACCCTAACACTAACCCAAACCTAACCGTAACCGTTACCCTAACCCTAACCCTAACCCCTTACCCTAACCCTAACCCTTACCCTTAACCCTACCCCCAACCCTAACCCTAACCCTAACCTAACCCTACCCCACCCAACCCTAAACCCTAACCCTCACCCTAAACCTAACCCAAACACCTAACCGTAACCCTAACCCTAAATAAAACCCTTAACCCTAACCCTAACCCTAACCCTTACCCAACCCTTACCCTAACCTAACCCTAACACTAACCCTAACCCTAATCCTAACCCAACCCTAACCCTAACCCTAACCCACACCCTAACACTCACCCTAAACACTAACCCTAAACCCTAACCCTAACCCGAACCCCTAACCCTAACCTAACTCCAACCCTTAACCCTTACACTAAAGCTAAACCCCAAACCTAACCTAACCCTACCCCTAACCCTAACCTTAACCTTAACCTAACCCTAACCCTAAACCTAACCCCTAACCCTACCCCTAAACCCTAACCCTTACCCTAACCCTAACCCATAACACTACCGCTAACCCTTACCCTAACCTAACCCTAACACTAACCCTAACCCCAAACCCTAACCTTAACCCTAACCCTAACCATACCCAAACCCTTATACCTAACCCCCTAACCATAACCCTAATCTAACCCTAACCCTTACCCTAACACTAAAACTAACCGTAATCCCTCACCCTAATCATAACCTTAAACCCTTAACCCTAAGCCTAACCCTTACCCTAACCCTAACCCTAACCTCAACCCTAACCCTAACCTATAACCCTAACCCTTATCTAAATCTAACCCTAAACCCTAACACTAACCCTAACCATAACCCTAACCCTCACCCAAACCCAACTCTAACCCTAACCCTAACCTAACCATAACCCTAACCCTAACCCTAACCCGACACGCTAACCCCAACCCTAAACCTAAACCTTCCCCTAACCTCACCCTAACTCTAAATCCTAACCCTGACCCTTACCCCTACCACAACCCTAACCCTTAATCTAACCCTAAACCCTTACCCTAACCCTAACCTAAACCCAACCCTAACCCTGACCCTAACCTAACCTAACCCTAACCCTAACTTAACCATAACCCTAACCCTAACCCAAACCCTAACCCTTACCCTAACCCAACCCTTACTCTGACCCTACCCCTAACCCAACCCCTAACCCTAACCCTACCCCTAACCCTAACCTAACCCTAACCCTAACCCAAACCCTTACCCCTAACCCCTAACCCTAACCCCAACGCTAACCCGAACCCTAACCCTAACCTTCCCCTAACCCTAACTCTTAACCCTAACCCTAACAATAACCCTAAACCCTAAACCCTAACCCTAACCCAAACCCTAACCCTAGCGTTAACTTAACCCTAACCCTAACCCTAAACCTAACCCCAAACCCTTACCCTAACCCTAACCCTAAACCCTAAACCTTACCCTAACCCTAACGCTAATCCCAATCCTAACCTATCCCTAACCCTATCCCTAACCCTAACTCTAACCCTATCCCCTTACCCTAACACTAACCCTAACCCTAACCCTAAACCCTAACCTGAACCCTAACCGTACCCCTAACCCTAATCTTACCCTACCCCCTTACCCTAACCCTAACCCTACATCTAATTCTAAACCCTTACACTAACCCTAACCCTAACCCTAACTCTAAACCCACCCTAACCCTAACCATAACCCATACCCAACTCTAACCATTTCCCTACACCTAACCCTACCCCTTACCCTAAAGCTTACACTAACCCTAACCCTAACCCTAACCCTAAATATGACCCTAAACTAAAACCCTAACCCTACCCCCACCCTAACCCTAACCCCAACCCTAACCCTAACCTAACCCTAACGCAAACCCTAATCCTAACCCTAACCCTAACCCTAACCCAAACCCTTAGCCTAACCCTAACCTAACCCTAACCCTTACCCTAACCCTAACCTTACCCTAACCGTAACCCTAACCTAAACACTAACCCTAACCCTAACCCTAACCTAACCCTAACCGTAACCCTAACCCTAAACCCTAACCCTTACCTACCCCTAACCCTAACCCCTAACTCTAATCCTAACCTTAACACTAAACCCTTACCCCAACACAAACCCTAACCCTAACCATAAACCCTAACCATAAACCCTAACACTAAACCCTAACCCGAACCCTAACCCTAACCCCTAACCCTAACCCTTAAACCTAACCCTAACCCTAACCCTGAACCTAAACCCCAAACCAAACCCCAACCCTAAACCATAGACCTACCCCTAACCCTAACCTCAACCTAACCCTTATCCCCAACCCTAACCTTAACCCAAACCCCTAACGCTAAACCTCACCAAACCCTTTACCCTAAGCCTAACCCTAATCATAAATCTCACCCTAAACTCTAACCACAACCCTAACCCTAACCCCTAACCCTAACCCTAACACTAACCGTAACCTAACCCTAACACCTATACCTAACACCCTAACCCTAACTCTAACCCTAATTAAACCCTAACCCTTACCCTAACACTAAAACTAACCCTAACCCCTAAACCTAACCACAACCCTCAACCCTACACCCTAACCCTAACCCTAACATTAACCTCAACCCTAACCCTAACCCCTAATCCTAACCCTTACCCTAAATCTAACCCTCACCCAAACCCAATCCTAACCCTAACCCTAACCTAACCCTAACCCTAACCCTAACCCTAAACCCTAACCCCAACCCTAACCCTAAATCTTACCCTAACCTCACCCTAACCCTAACTCCTAACCCTAACCCTAACCCTAAATCTAACCCTAAACCCTAACATAACCCTAACCTTAACCCTAACCCAAAACCTAACCCTTACCCTAACCCAACCCTAACTCTAACCCAAACCCTAACCACAACCCTAACAATAACCCTACCCCTAAACCATAACCCTAACCCTAACCCAACCCTAACTCTAACCCAAACCCTAACCATAACCCTAACAATAACCCTAAATCTAAACCCTAACCCTAACCCAAACCCTAACCGTTACCCTAAACACTAACACTAAACCCTAACCCTAACCCTAACCCTAACATAACATAACACTAACCCTTAACCCTAACCCTAACCCTAACCCTAACAATAAAGCGAAACCCCAAACCTAACCCCAACCATAACCAACAATCCCTACCCCTAACCCTAACCCTAACCTAACCCTAACCCTAACCCTAAACCCTAACCCTAAACCCTAAACCTCAACCCTAACTTTAACCCTAACCCTAATCCCTAACCATAACCGTAACACTAACCCTTAACCCTTACCCTAACCCTAACCTCAACCATAAACCTAAACAACAAACCTAACCCCAACTCTACCCCAAAAACCCGCCCCCTAACCCTAACCCTAACCTAACCATAACCCTAATCCCTAACCGTAACCCTAACCACAACCCAAAACCCTAACCCTTACCCTTAACCCTTAGCCTAACCTTTACCCTAACCCTAAACCCTAAACCTAAGCCTAACCCTAACCCATAACCCTACCCATAACCCTAACCCTAACCCTATCCTCAGCCTAACCCACACCATAACCCCCAACCCTAACCCCCTTACTCTAACCCTTACCCTAACACTAACCCAAACCTAACCGTAACCGTTACCCTAACCCTAACCCTAACCCCTTACCCTAACCCTAACCCTTACCCATAACCCTACCCCCAACCCTAACCCTAACCCTAACCTAACCCTACCCCCAACCCTAAACCCTAACCCTTACCCTAAACCTAACCCAAACACCTAACCGTAACCCTAACCCTAAATAAAACCCTTAACCCTAACCCTAACCCTAACCCTTACCCAACCCTTACCCTAACCTATCCCTAACACTAACCCTAACCCTAATCCTAACCCAACCCTAACCCTAACCCTAACCCACACCCTAACACTCACCCTAAACACTAACCCTAAACCCTAACCCTAACCCGAACCCCTAACCCTAACCTAACTCCAACCCTTAACCCTTACACTAAAGCTAAACCCCAAACTTAACCTAACCCTACCCCTAACCCTAACCTTAACCTAACCCTAACCCTAAACCTAAGCCCCAACCCTAACCCTAAACCCTAACCCTTACCCTAACCCTAACCCATAACACTACCGCTAACCCTTACCCCAACCTAACCCTAACACTAACCCCAACCCCAAACCCTAACCTTAACCCTAACCTAACCATACCAAAACCCTTATACCTAACCCCCTAACCATAACCCTAACTCTAACCCTAATCTAACCCTAACCCTTACCCTAACACTAAAACTGACCGTAATCCCTCACCCTAATCATAACCTTAAACCCTTAACCCTAACCCTAACCCTTACCACTAACCCTAACCCTAACCTCAACCCTAACCCTAACCTATAACCCTAACCCTTATATAAATCTAACCCTAAACCCTAACCCTAACCCTAACCCTTACCCTCACCCAAACCCAACCCTAACCCTGACCCTAACCTAACCCTAACCCCTAACCCTAACCCACACAACGCTAACCCCAACCCTAACCCTAAACCTTCCCCTAACCTCACCCTAACTCTAAATCCTAACCCTAACCC
>NC_136518.1:50249964-50287464 GCF_053919585.1 Euprymna scolopes
TAACCCTAACCCTAACCTAACCCTAACCCCTTACTCTAACCCTAACCCTAACCCTAAACCCTAACAGTAAACCTAACCCTAATCCTAACCCCTAACCCTAGCCCTAACCCTTACCCTAACCCTAACCTAACCCTACCCTTAACCCTAACCCTAACCCTAAACCCTCACCATAACCCTAACCCTAACCCTAAACCTTAACCCTAACCCTCACCCTAAACCCTTACCCTTACCCTAACCCTAACCCCTAACCCTAACCCCTAACCCTAACCCTAACCCTAACCCTAACCCCAACCCGAACCCTAACCCTAACCCTAACCCTAACCGAAACACAAACCCTAACCCTGCTAACGCTAACCCCAACCCTACCGCAAATCTGACCCTAACCCTAACACTAACAAAAAACCTCACCCTGAACGCTAACCCTAACCCTCACACTAACCCAAACCCTAACCGTAACCCTAACCCTAACCCTGAACTTAAATCCAAACCCTAACCCTAACCCTGAACCTAACCCTAAACTTAAACCCTAACCCTAACCCTGACCCTGACACTGGCCCTGACCCCTAACCTAACGCTAAAACTAAACCCTAACCCTAAACCTAAAGCACACCCTAACCCTAACCCTAACACTAACGCTCTCCCTAAACCCTAACCCTAACCTAATCCTAACCTTGCTAACCCTAACCCTAACTATAACCCTAAACCTACACACTAACCATAACCCTTACCCTTACCCTAACTCAAACCTCAACCCTAAGCCTGACCCCAACCCTAACCCTAACTCTAACCCTAACCCTAATCCTAACCTAACACTTAACCTAACCCTAACACTAACCCTAACCGTAACTCTACCCCTAACCCTGATTCTGAGCCTAAACCCAACATTAACCCTAACCCTAACCCTAACCCTAAACCCTAACCCTTACCCTACCCCTAAACCTAATCTTAATCCTAACCCTAATCCTAACCCTAAACTCTAACTCTCCCCCAACCCTAACCCTAACCCTAACCCTAACCCTAACCTAACACTAACCCTTACCCTAACCCTATCCCTAACCCTATCGCCTTACCCTAACACTAACCCTAATCCTAACCCTAAACCCTAACCCCAACCCTGACCCTAACCCTAACCTAACCCTAACCCTAAACCCTACCCCTAACCCTTACCCTAACCCCTAACACTAACCCTAACCCTTAATCTAACCCATTACCCTTACACTAACTTAACTCTAACCATAACCCTTATCCTAAACCCTTACCCTAAAACGAACAGTGACCCTAACCCTAAAGGGAACACTAAGCAAAACCTAACCCTAATCCTAACCCTAACCCTAACCCCAACCAAACCTTAACCATACCATCATGCCTTACCCTTACACTAAAGAAAACTCTAAACCTAACCCTAACCCTAACCCTTACCGAAACTCTACCCCCCACCTGACCATAACCCTAACCCTAACCCTAACACTTAACCCACACCCTAATCCTAACCCTAACCCCAACCTTAACCCTAACCCTTACCCTAACCTTAACCCAAACCCTAACACCTTGGGCTGACCAAACCCTACGTCCTAACCCTAACCCTCACACTAAACAAAACCCTAAATCTAACCCCAACCCTAACCCTAACCCTTACCCTTACCCTAACCCTGACCCAAAACCCTAACCCTGGCCCAAACCCCAACCCTAAACCCTGACTCTAACCCTAACCCTAAACCCTAACCATAACCCAAACCCTGACCCTAACCCTAACACTAACCGTAAACCATAACCCTAACCCTAACCCTAACCCAAAACCCCAACATTAACCCTAACCCTAACACTAAACACTAACCCTGACCCTAACCCTAAATCCTAACCCTTACCCTAACCCTAACCCTAAACCCTAACCCTAACCCTAACCCTACACTCTAACCCTTACCCAAACCAGAACCAAACCCCTATTCCTACTCCTTATCCTAACCCTAACCCTCACCCTTATCTTAACCCTAAACCTAACCCACCAAAGCTCACCCTTACCCCAACATTAACCCTAACCCTTACCCTTACCCTAACCCTAAACTCTAACCCTACCCCTAACCCTACACTCTAACCCTTACCCCAACCCTAATCCTAACACACCTTAACCTAAACCTAACCCTAACCAAAACCATAACCCACACCCTATGCCTACTCCTTATGCTAACCCTAACCCTCAACCTCATCCTAAACCTAACCCTATCTCTAAAAGCTTACCCTAACCCTAACCCTAACCCTAAAACCTAACATTAAGCCTAACCCCAACCCTAACCCAAACACTAACCCTAACCCTACCCCTAACTCTAACTAACGCTAACCCTAACCCTAACACAAATCTGACCCTAACCCTAACAAAAAACCTAACCCTAAACGCTAACCCTAACCCTCACCCTAACTCTAACCCTAGCCAAACCCTAACCCTTACTCTAACCCTAACCCACACCCTAACCTTAACACCTAAACCTTACCCTAACCTTACCCCTATCCCTAAGCTTAAACCCTAACCCTAACCCTAACACTAACCCTGAACCCTAACCCTAACGCTAACCCTAAACCCCAAGCCACACCCTAACCCTAACACTAACACTAACGCTCGCCCTACACCCTAACCCTAACCCTAACCCTAACCTTCCTAACCCTAACCTTCCTAAACCTAACCATATCCCTAACCCTACACCCAAACCGTAACCCTAACCCTATCCCTTACTCAAACCTTAACCCTAAGCCTAACCCCAACCCTAACTCTAACCCTAACCCTAATCCTAACCTAATACTTACCCTAATCCTAACACTAACCCTAACCCTAACTCTAACCCTAACCCTAAACCTGAGCCTAAACCCCAACATTAACCCTAACCCTAACCCTAACACTACACCCTAACACTTACCCTAACCCTAAACCCTAACCCTAACCCCAACCCAAACCCTAAAGCTAACCCTAATCCTAACCCTAATCATAAACCTAAACTCTAACCCTCCCCCAACCCTAACCCTAACCCTAACCTCACACCAATCCTAACACTAACCCTAAACGCTAAGCCTGACCCTAACTCTAACCCTAACCCTAACCCTTACCTTAACCCTAACTCTAACGCTAACCCTAACTCTAACTAACGCTAACCCTAACCCTAACACAAATCTGACCCTAACCCTTACCCTAACAAAAAACCTAACCCTTATCCTAAACCCTTACCCTAAAGCGAACACAGACCCTAACCCTAACCTCACCCCAATCCTAACACTTAACCTAAACCCTAAGCCTAACCCTAACTCTAACCCTAACACTAACCTTCACCCTAACCCCTAACCCTAACCCTAACCCTAAATGCTAAACCTAAGTCTAACCCTTACCCTCACCCTAAACCTTACCCTAACTCTAACCCTTACCCTTATCCTAAACCCTAACCCTAAAGCAAACTCTAAACCTAACCCTAACCCTAACCCCAACCCTTACCCAAACTCTAACCCCCACCTGACCCTAACCCTAACCCTAAACCCTAACCCTAACCAAAACCCTAACCCTAACCCTAACCCCAACCCTAACCCTAACCCAAACACTAAGCCTAACCCAAACCCTAACACCTTAGGCTTACCAAACCCTACATCCTAACCATAACCAAAACAAAAACCCTTAATCTAACCGCAACTGAAACAAAAACCCTAAATCTAACCGCAACCCTAACCCTAACCCTACCCTAACCCTTACCCTAATCCAAAACACTAACCAAAACCCTAACCCTAATCCAAAACCCTAACCTGGACCCACACCCCAACCCTAAACCCTAACCCTAACCCTAAACCCTAGCCCTAACCCTAACCCTTACCCTAACCATATACCCTAACCCAAACCCTACCCCAACCCAAAACCCCAACCCAAAACCCCAACATTAACCCTAACCCTAACACTAACACTAAAGACTAACCCTAACCCTAACTCTACACTCTAAACCTTACCCAAACCAGAACCCAAACCCTATCCCCACTCCTTATCCTAACCCTAACCCTTACCCTCATCCTAACCCTAACCCTAACCCTAAAAGCTAACCCTAACCCTAACCCTAAACCCTAACATTAAGCCTAACCCTATCCATAACCCAAACCCTATCCCTACTCCTTATCCTAACCCTAACCCACACCCTCATACTAACCCTAACCCTAACCCGAACAGCTAACCCTGACCCTAACCCTCCCCTAAACCCTAACATTAACCCTAACCCTAACCCTAACCCAAACACTAACCCTTACCCTAACCCTAACTCTAACTAACGCTAACCCTAACCCTAACACAAATCTAACCCTAACCCTAACCCTAACCCTCACCCTAACCCTAACCCTAACCCCAACCCTAACTCTAACCCTAAGACTAACCCTTACCCCTTACCCTAACCCTAACCTAAACCCTTACCCTAACCCTAGCCCTAACCGACACCCTAACCCTTACCCTAACACTAACGCTTACCCTAAACCCTAACCCTAACCCTAACCTTCCTAACCCTAATCCTAACCCTAACCCTAACCCTAACCCTAACCCAAAACTTAACCCTAACTCTCACCCTAACCCTAACCCTGTTACATATCGTTATCATTGAGAGGCACTATTTACATTTGGTGTATAACATAAAAGGATTCCGTGTGCGTATGATTGTCTCTAATATAAATGGTTGTGTGTTTGATTATCATAAAGGGAATCGTGTGTGTGACATGTATTTTCAGAACCTACTTCTTCGATGTGGGACCATCTGGAAATTTCTGGAGGGAGACTTGATACCTGTTTGATGAAGATTTATCACTCCAAGACGATGAAATGGTTTTATAGTTTTTATTTCACTTTCCCCAGAGGTCCTGCAGAAGGTGGAAGTGAAATCGGCCTGTGTGTGTTCTTCTTCTACACACGTCAGCGTTCGTCACCCCCTCCCCAGTTAAGAGGGGGAAACAATGGGAAGTCGTCTGTCTTCTTAAAAGCCCAAATCAAATCTCCCAGATCTAGCCAACCTGACCACGTCACTCAGCTGACCTTCGGGTCTGGTAAACGTGTCTACCTCCACGTTTACTCACCTCTCTCTCTCTCCCTCTCTCTCTCTCTCTCTCTCTCTCTGTAAAAACCCTAAACCCTAATCCTAACCCAAACACTAATCCTAACCCTAAACCTAGCACTTGCCCTAACCCTGACCCTAACCCTTACCCTAACTCTAACCCTAACCTTAACTCTGAGCCTAAACCCCAACATTAACCCTAACCCTAACCCTAACCCTTACCCTAACCCTAACCCAAACCCTAACACCTTAGGCTGACCAAACCCTACATCCTAACCCTAACCCTCACACTAACCAAAACCCTGAATCTAACCCCAACCCTAACCCTAACCCTTACCCTTACCCTAACTCTGACCCAAAGCCCTAACCCTGACCCAAACCCCAACCCTAAACCCTGACCCTAACCCTAACCCTAAACCCTAACCTAAACCCAAACCCTAAACCCTAACCCTAACACAAACCGTAAACCCTAACCCTAACCCTAAACCTAAACCCAAAACCCCAACATTAACCCTAACCCTAACCTTAACACCAAACACTAACCCTGACCCTAACCCTAAATCCTAACCCTTACCCTAACCCTCACCCTAAACCCTAACCCTAACCCTACACTCTAACCCTTACCCAAACCAGAACCCAAACCCTATCCCTACTCCTTATCCTAACCCTAACCCTCACCCTCATCCTAACCCTAATCCTAACCCACCAAAGCTAAACCTAACCCTAACATTAACCCTAACCCTTACCCTAACCCTAACCCTAAACCCTAACCCTACACTCTAACCCTTACCCCAACCCTAATCCTAACAGACCCTAAACCTAAACCTAACCCTAACCAAAACCATAACCCACACCCTATGCCTACTCCTTATGCTAACCCTAACCCTCAACCTCATCCTAAACATAACCCTATCCCTAAAAGCTTACCCTAACCCTAACCCTAACCCTAAAACCTAACATTAACCCTAACCCCAACCCTTAACCAAACACTAACCCTAACCCTACCCCTAACTCTAACTAACGCTAACCCTAACCCTAACAAAAAACCTAACCCTAAACGCTAACCCTACCCCTCTCCCTAACTCTAACCCTAACTCTTACTCAAACCCTAACCCTAACTCTAACCCTAACCCACACCCTAACCTTAACACCTAAACCTTACCCTAACCTTAACCATATCCCTAAGCTTAAACCCTAACTCTAACCCTAACCTTAACGCTAACCCTAAACCCCAACACTAACCCTAAGCCACACCCTAGCCCTAACCCTAACACTAACGCTCGCCCTACAACGTAACCCTAACTCTAACCCAAACTTTCCTAACCCTAACCTTCCTAACCCTAACCATATCCCTAACCCTACACCCTAACCGTAACCCTAACCCTATCCCTAACTCAAACCATAACCCTAAGCCTAACCCCAACCCTAACCCTAACCCTAACCTAACACTTACCCTAACCCTAACACTAACCCTAACCCTAACTCTAACGCTAACCCTAAACGGGAGCCTAAACCCCAACATTAACGCTAACCTTAACCCTAACACTAACACTACACCCTAACACTTACACTAACCGTAAACCCTAACCCTTACCCCAACCAAACCCTAAACCCTAACCCTAATCCTAACCCTAATTATAAACCTAAACTCTAACCCTCCCTCAACCCTAACCCTAACCCTAACCTCACGCCAATCCTAACACTAACCCAAAATGCTAAGCCATACCCTAACTCTAACCCTAACCCTTACCCTTACCTTAACCCCTAACCCTAACCCTAAATGCTAACACTAACCCTCACCCTAAATCTAACCCTAACTCTAACCATAACCCTTATCCTAAACCCTTACCCTAAAGCGAACACAGACCCTTACCCTAACCTCACCCCAATCCTAACAATTAACCTAAACCCTAAGCCTAACCCTTACTCTAACCCTAAACCTAACCCTAACCCTAACCCTAAATGCTAACCCTAACGCTAACCTTACCCTCACCCTAAACCTTACCCTAACTCTAACCCTAACCCTTATCCTAAAGCCTTACCCTAAAGCGAACACTGACCCTAACCCTAAAGCGAACACTAAGCAAAACCTAATCCTAATCCTAACCCTACGCCTAACCCCAACAAAACCTTAACCATACCCTCATCCCTAACCCTAACCCTAAAGAAAACTCTAAACCTAACCCTAACCCTAACCCTTACCCAAACTCTAACCCCCACTTGACCATAACCCTAACCCTAACCCTAAACCCCAACCCTAACCCAAACCCTAACCCTAACCCTAACCCAAACCCTAACCCTAACCCAAACCCTAACACCTTAGGCTTACCAAACCCTACATCCTAACCCTAACCCTAACCCTTACAAAAACCCTAAATCTAACCGCAACCCTAACCCTAACCCTTACCCTAACTCTTACCCTAACCCAAAACCCTAACCAAAATCCTAACCCTAACCCAAAACCCAAACCTGGACCCAAACCCCAACCCTAAACCCTAACCCTAACCCTAACCCTAAACCCTAACCCTAACCCAAAGCCTAACCCTAACCCTAACCGTATACCCTAACCCAAACCCTAACCCTAACCAAAACCCCAACATTAACCCTAACCCTAACACTAACACTAAAGACTAACCCTAACCCTAACTCTACACTCTAAACCTTATCCTAACCCTAACCCTCACCCTCATCCTAATCCAAACCCTAACCCTAAAAGCTAACCCTAACCCTAACCCTAAACCCTAACATTAAGCCTAACCCTATCCATAACCCCTATCCCTACTCCTTATCCTAACCCTAACCCTCACCCTCATCCTAACCCTAACTCTTACCCGAACAGCTAACCCTGACCCTAACCCTCCCCTAAACCCTAACATTAACCCTAACCCTAACCCTAACCCAAACACTAACCCTTACCCTAACCCTAACTCTAACTAACGCTAACCCTAACCCTAACACAAATCTAACCCTAACCCTAACCCTAACAAAAAACCTAACCCTAAACCCCAACCCTAACCCTCACCCTAACCCTAACCCTAACCCCAACCCTAACTCTAACCCTAAGACTAACCCTTACCCCTTACCCTAACCCCAACCTAAACCCTAACCCTTACCCTAACCCTAGCCCTAACCGACTCCCTAACCCTAACCCTAACACTAACGCTTACCCTAAAACCTAACCCTAACCCTAACCTTCCTAACCCTAACCCTAACCCTAACCCTAACCATAACCCTACCTCTAACCCCAACCCTAAACACTAACCCTAACCCTAACCCTACACCCTAACAATAACCCTAACCCTAACCCACAACTCTAAACCTAACCCTTACCCTAAACTTACCCTAAACCCTAACCCAAACCCAAACCCTAACCTAACCCTAACACTGACCCTAACCCTAACACTTACCCTAACCCTAACCCTAACCCTAACTCTGAAACTAAACCCCAACATTAACCCTAACCCTACCCCAAAACCCTAACCCAAACCCTAACCATAACACTACACACTACACCTAACCCTAATCCTAACCCTAACCCATAACCCTAAATGTAACCCTTACCCTAACCCTAACCCTAACCCTAAAGACTAACCCTGAAGCGAATCCTAACTCTCACCCTAAAACGAACCCTTAGCCTAACCCTAACCCTAACCCTAAGCCTTAAGCCTAACACTAAAGCGAATCCTAACCGTAACCCTAAAACTAACCCTAACCCTAACCCAACCAAACATTTACCCTTACCCTAACCCATACTCTGAACCTAACCCTAACGCCTAACCCTAAATCTAATCCTAACCCCAACCCTACCCCTTACCCTAACTCTTACCCTGACTCTAAGCCAACCTCAAGCCTAACAGTAACCCTAACCATAACCCTAACACTAACCCTTACCAAAACTAACCCTAGCCCTACACCTAACCCTTAACCCTAACCCTAACCCCAAACCCTTACCCTAAAGCGACCCCTAATCTTGACCCTAACCCTAACCCAAAACCGAACCCGAACACTAAACGTAACCCTTACCAAACTTTAACCCTTACTTACCTAAGCCAAAACCTTAAGCTTACCCTAACCCTAACCCTTACCCAAACACTAACCCTAGCCCTTACCCTAACACAAACCCTGACAAAACTCTAACCCTAACCACACACAACCGCTTACCCTTATATTAACCCTAACACCATTTAACACTTATCCCAACACTAACACTAACCCTAACCCCAACCCTAACCAAACCCAAACCCTTACCCTAACCCTAACCCTAACCCGAACCCTAACCCTAACCCACACCCTAACCATAACCCTAACCCAGACCCTTACCCTAACCCTTACCCTCACCCTAGGACTAACCCTAAGCCTAACGCTAACCCTGACCCTAACCGTAAGCCCTACCCAAATATAAACCCTAACCCTAATCCTCAACCTAAACCTAACCCTAAACCTAACCCTTACCCTAACCCTAACCCCACCCAAAACCTTAACCCTAACCCTGACCCTAAACCTAACCCCAACACTAACCCAAACACTAACCCTAACTCTAACCCTAACCCTTATCCTAAACCCTAACCCCATAACCCTAACCCTAAAGCGACCCTTAAGCCTAACCCTTACCTAATCCTAACCTTAACCCTAACGAAACCTTAACCCTACTCTCATCCCTAACCCTAACCCTAAAGCGCACTCTAAACTTAACCCTAGCCTAATCCTAAGCCACAGATCTAAACGTAAACCTAACACCAAACCTAACTCTAACCCTAACCCTAAAGCCTAACCCTGAAGCGAATCCTAACCCTAACCCTAAAACAAAACCTTAGCCTAACCTTAACCCTACTCCTAACCCTAACCCTAACCCAAAAGCCTAACACTAAAGCGAATCCTAACCCTAACCCTAAAACTAACCCTAAGCCTAACGCTAACCCTAACCCCAAACCTAACCCTATCCCTATCCCTAACCCAAACCAAACATTAACCCTAACCCTAACCCATACTCTAAACCTAACCCTAACGCCTAACCCTAAAGCTAACCCTAACCCTAACCTAACTCCAACCCTAACCCTAACTCTAACCCTAAGCCAACCTCAAGCCTATCAGTAACCCTAACCCTTACCCTAATTCTGACCCTTACCCTAACCCTAAACCCTAACGCTAACCCCAACCCTTACACTAACCCTAAACCTAACCTTAAACCCTAACCCTAACCCTAACCCTAATCCTAACCAACCATATACCCTAGCACTAACTCTAACCCTAAACCTAACACTAACCTTAACCCACCCTTAACCCGAGCCCTAACCCTAACCCTAAACCCAAACCCGAACCCTAAAGCAAACCATAATCCTAACCCTACCACCAAGCGAACACGAACACTAAACCTAACCCTATCACAACTTTAACCCTTACCTTAAACCCAAGCCTAACCCAAACCCTAAAACTAAGCCTAACCCTAACCGTAACTCAACCCAACCGCTAACCCTTACATTACCCTAACAAAACTTTAACACTAATCCCAACACTAACCCTAACCCTTACCCTTACCCTAAACCAAACCCTAACCCGAATCCCAACCCTAACCCAAACCCTAACCGTAACCTTAACCCTAAACCTACCCCAAACCCTAACTCTAACCCTAACGTTACCTCACCCTACCCCTCACCCTAACCCTAATGCTACCCCTGCCCCTAAACCTGACCCTAACCCAAGCACTTACCCTAACCATAACCCTAAACCTAACCCAAACCCTAACCCAAACCCTAACCCTAACTTTAACCCTAACCCTTATCCTAATCTGTAACCTTAAAGCGAACACTGACCCTAACCCTACACCGAACTCTAAAGCGAACTCTAACCCTAACCCTAACACTAACCCTCACCCATAACCCGAAACGTAAACCTAACCCAAACCCTACACCTGACCCTAACCTAACGCGAATCCTAACCCTAACCCCAAAACGTAAACCTAACCCCAACCCTAACCCTAACCCGAACCCTAAAGCATAACCCTAAAGCGAATCCTAACTCTAACCCTAAAACGAACCCTTAGCCTAACCCTAAGCGAATCCTAACCCTAAAACGAACCCTAACCCTAACCCTAACCCCAACCAAACATTTACCCTAAGCTGATCCATACTCTAAACCTAACACAAACTCCTAACTCTAAAGCTAACCCTAACCGCAACACTAACCCTAACCCTAACCGTAATCCTTACCCTAACTCTAACCCTAAGCCTAACCTCAAGCCTAACAGTAACCCTTACCCTAACCCTAATTCTAACTCTAACCCTAACCGTCAACATTACCCTAACCCTAACCCTAACCCAACCTTAACCCTAACCCTAATCCTAACCCCAACTAAACCTTGAACCTAACGCTAACACTTACCCTAACCCTAACCCTAACCCTAAATCCTAACCTTAACCTTAGCCCAATCCTAACCATAGCCCTTACCCTGATCCTAACCCTAACCCAAACCCGTACCTTAACCCACACTCATATCCTAACATTAACCGAACCCTACACTAAGCCTAACCCTAACCAAAACCCTTATCCTAACCCTAAGCCAAGCCTAACCCTAACCCTAAGCCCAACCATAACCCTAAATGTAATCAATCACAAACCCTAAGCCTTACCCTAACCCTAATCCTAACCCTGACCTAAACCCTAACTCTAACCCTGACCCTAATCCTTAACCTAACCGTAAGCCTACCTCTAACCCTAACCCTAACCATATCCCAAACCTTAACCCTGACTCTAACCCTAACACAAACCCTAACACTAGCCCTAACCCTAACCCTTAGCCTAAATCTAACCCTAACCCTAAACCTAACCCTAACCCTACACCCTAATCCTAACCCTATCCCCCAACCCTAACCCTAACCCTAACTGTAACCCTAGCACTTATGCTAACCCTAACCTTAACCCTACACACATGTACATATATACACCCTTACCCTAAAACTAACCTAACCCTAACCCTTACCCTAACCCCAACACCTAACCATTAAACTAACCCGTATCCCTAATCTTAACCCAAACCCCAACCCTAACCCTGTCCTTAACACTAAATCTAATATTAACCCTAACCCTAACCAAACCTTAACCTTAACCTTAACCCTAACAACTAACCCTAACCCTAACCCTAACAACTAACCCTAACCCGAACCCTTACCCTCACAGTAACCCTAACCTTAATCCTAACCATAACCCTAACCCTTAGCCTAACCCTAAGCTTAACCCTAACCCTAACCCTAACCCAAACCCGAACCCTAACTGTAACCCGATCACTAACCCTAACCCTAACCCCAAACCCTAACTCCTAACCCTAACCCTAACCCCTAACCCCAACACTAACCGTAACCCTAACCCTAAACCCTAACCCTTAACCAAACCCTAACACTTACCCTAACCCTAAACCCTAACCCTAACCCTAAACTCTAACCCTAAAGCGAACCCTAACCCCAACCAAACCTTTACCCTTATCCTAACCCTCACCCTAACCCTAACTTGCACTAACCCTTACCCTAATCCTTACCCTAATCGTAAGCCTACCCCTAACCCTAACCTTTACCCTAACCGTAACACTAACTGTAACCCTAACACTTACGGTAACCCCAAGCCTAAGCCTAACACTTACCGTAACCCTAATCCTAACCCTAATCCAACCCAAACCCTAACCTCATAATAATCTCAACCTCAACCCTAAACCTAACCCTAACCCTAACTCTAAGCCCAACCCTAACCCTAACCCTAATCCAACCCAAACCTTTACCCTAACACTAACCCTAACCTCAACCCTAACCCTAACCCTAACCATATACATACACAACATATATACAACACATATATACTCATATACATACACAAACATACATATGCATACCCATACCCATATGCATACATATACATCCACATATACATACATATGATGATTGCAACGTCTTGTCAGACGAGTGCCACTCCCTCAGACATTTAAAATCCATGAGCCCAAATGCCTGAGGGAGTATCTATACAAAGATGAGGTTACAGAGTCTTAGCTTTGTACGACAGCTAAGTCTCTCTCTAAGTTCAAAATGTTGAGATCCAGCAACAAGCAAGAGTAAGATAGCCAGCAACAAATTAAACTGCAGACCAGCTTAATGCGGGTACTGGTCTCCCGCTTTATGGTTTTTTAAATCAGAGATTTGCTTCTCCTAGAAAGGTTGTCTTCACCACGGCTTACGGAAGCCCTCTCCACCCCAATACACATATACACACAAATATACACGGTGCTAGTTGGCCGTTGACCCAGAAAAAGAATTCATTCGCCCTTTGGAAGGTCTTGTTTTTAATCCTCCAGGGAGACTAGCCGCCCTCCTCACCAAACAAGTCTGGTGGGGGAACCACTTTAGTCGCCGGTGATCCGACCATGAGGCAGGTAGTACTGGGTTACATGGTACCAGTAGCATATGATATGACCTGACAACAATACATATACATACATATACATCCACATATACACACACATATACATCCACATATACACACACATATACAAATACATGTACACATATACTTACACATACACATACATATACGTACACATATGCACATATATATACATACACTTACTTACATATACATACACATACATATATATGCATTCATACACATACACACATACATGCACATATACACATACGTATACATACACACATGAATACATACACATACACATATATGTGCATACATACACATAAACACATATATGCATATACACACATACATGCATACAAACATATATAAATGTATATACATACACACACAAACATATATACACACAGACACATATATATACATATACACATAGATATAAATACATATACACACATGTACATATATAAATATACATACACATATACATACATATATACTTAGATACATATAATGATGGCAGATTTATTGTTACATGCATTCAGCATTTCAGGCGTACACACGTCACAGCTTTTTATCGCCACAGAACTTTTTTTTTAATAGACAAATGCCTGATGGAGTATCTATACAAAGATGATGTTACAGAGTTTTAGCTTTGTATGACAGCTAAATCTCTCTCTCGGTTGACATCCAGCAACAAGCAAGAGAAAGATAGCCAGCAACAAGTCAAACTGCAGACCAGCTTAATGCGGGTACTGGTCTCCCGCTTTGTGTTTTTTTTTAAATCAGAGATTTGCCTCTCCTAAAGGGGTTGACTTCACCATGTCTTACGGGAGCCCTCTCCACCCCACACACACATGGAAATAAACCACATACAGATGTATGCCAACATACATATGCATGTGCACACACATGCAAACATACACACATAGTAGCACACAAATACGCATATACATACACATGCATATACATACGTACACATAATACACATGACAGAACATTCCAAAAGTCTTAAATACTCCATGATCAGGACGACGATGATTGTGATGGATTAAAGGAGATTGACAAAAAATAAGGCACGGATTTACATCTTGTTCTTATGTTTGCAAAAAAGTTTCGCTATAAGACTATCACTTTTGAAGTAGAAAATTATGATGATGTGTATAATTTCACACATTATTTCACAAATAAAATCGACGACGAATCAAACGTAAACACAATCTAACCGCTTACACTTTTTTTTTTTTTTTTAAATAAAAAGTTTGGTTGAGACTAACACTTTTGGAGTAGAAAATGATGATGATGTGGACAATTTCACACATTATTTCACAAATAAAATCGACGACGAATAAACACAATCCATCTGTCATGTATATATATATATATATATATATATATATATATATATATCATGTATATATATATGTATATATACATGTATACATATATGCATATATATATATGCATATATATACATATATACATATATGCATATATATATGCATATATATATACATATATGCATATATATATATATATATATATATATATATATATATATATATATATATATATATATATATATCGCCTAGATATGAACGCCTAGATATGAACGTGCCTATAGATCGTCTAGTTATTGCTTAAACAGGAAATATAACAATTATAACATTAAGGGACAAATAATAGTCTATGAGGTTTTACATCGACTAATGGAGAAATTGGGTCTTGATTTGACGGATCCTCGGAACAAGTACAAACCCGAGCTTGTACACGTCGTTCGTAAATCCACAGGCGAACAGTTCTGATGTATTACAGCTCTTCAATATGCCAACGTCGAGACTTTTTTCTTAGCCAGTCTTGTACCACCTTTCCGTCACTATTGAGCTCTTGAAAGCTTACTTTTGGTTAACCTATTTGGATTCTAGATCGAAAGCTGGTAGTGTAGTTCTTTTTTTCAGACTTGATTTCTCATGAAGAGACCCTATCTTCACCCAACTTTTTATTATTATGATTAGTATCGTACACCAAATGACTTTTTATCTTAAAAAAAAAAAACACTGCTTCAAGCTGAGATTGAAACCCGGTCGTGTATTCAACAGCTCGAGTCGTAAGGAAAAGAAATCTAGGAAAAGAAATCTTATTGTTTACTACTCGGGTGTGGTGAGGTGTGAGGGGGTGAATCTAAACAAAATGGAGAATAAAGAACGTGATAAATATTATAACATTTTTTTTCATCGGAAAAAAAAACAGCGAACCTGATGCAAAATAAAAAATATGCGAACAAAAAAGAAAATTAAATAAATAACCCTGTTTAAATGTTAAAACTTTTTAAAAAATTAAAAAACAAACAAACAAATAAACAAAAAAACACCGAACGTGATGGAAAAATATTTAAAAAAAAAACAAAAAAAAACGAACCGCATAAATAACCCTGTTTCAATATTAAAACTTTAAAAATCGAAAAAAAAAATAATCCGATATCTAGGCTAGAACGGCCAATCTTAATATAACGACGCTGCCACTATAACAACTGGTCTATGATCGCGTGAGCAAAGTCAGGTCGTTTTTTTTTTTTTTTAATATTTAAGCTAATTCAAGAAAAACGGGTTTGGCTAAATTGTCACGAAGAAACGATTTTTTTGCTACCCCTTCCTGTAGAAATGTGCCCAGTTAAGAGTGAGAGAATTAATATCTTTAGCCAATTTTTCGATATTTGTCGTCCGGAAGGTTGATCTTCAAAACGACACTGATTTCGTGAAAATCCGAGGTTTTTTTTTTGCGCAGACATACAAACATACATATATACATTTAAACAGATGTTTGCCCTTTTATTATATTGTTAATTACATTACGTTTATCAATTGTTTTTATTATTTGATAAATATAAATAATAAAATATACAAGAACACTGGTTAGTACAAGATGACATTTTGGGGAATAACAAGCGATGTGGGACGGCAGTGAAAATGCATTTAGCTTGTACATGCTAATTTACAACATATCTGTACCCAATCATGTAGCGAAGTTCTCTCCCCCTCTCTCTAGAGAGCGTGTGTAAATGCAAATTAATCGTTCATTAATCCACAGCTAAGCGGTTCCGCTGTATTACAGTCCTTAAATGTGTCTAGACGTGTAGTCATTTTCTTCCGCATTTGGATTTTGAAGGGTTGAAGGGTCAGCCAGTTTTAAGTCCAGCAGATTGAACAGTGGTGGTGGGGTTTCTTTCATATTTTGTTTGTCTTAAAATTATATCTTCCTCTCCCTCTTTATTATCATGATTTGCTCCTAACATCAAATGCTATCCGACCTTGTATGGAGCACTTTCATAAAATTAAATTTAGTCGTGCTTCAAGTTGAGATCGAAACCTGGTCGCTTATTCGACAGTCTGAGAAACACTTACACTACACCATTGAAACACTACACCATTGAAACACTACACCATTGAAACACGCCACGAAGTAAGTAAAATTGCATTATCAACTGATTTTTTTTATTTCGTATCGCATCGTAACACCAGTCTCTGCCAGATCACCAAAATTAAGCAGTTCTTCAATGTATCTCAGCTTTTCTCATACTTTTTCTCATACTTGGGTCCTGAATGGTTACATTTTGTAAAGCATTGAACGATGATTGCGGGATTTGTTTCAGAGTTGGTTTGTCTTGAAGTGATTGTACTTACTATTATTATTATTATTATTATTATTATTATTATTATTATTATTATTATTGGCTCACAAGGAGCTTTCACACAGGTTTTCAAAGATCTCATTGAAGGCAGCCTGTGGTGTTTCCTGGAAGCTGGATGACAACAAGTCTCCCCAGATTTTCCAGTACTTTCCACTTCTTTCGATACATTTGCAAATAAATTTGCATTATCGCAATAGCTTCTTGCCATTGATTTCTCGTTGGCAGTTGCCATTGATCTTTACTGGAATTTGAGTGGCAATAAGGCTTCCCACGGTCCCATTTCTTTTCGCACGTATACAGTGGAGGTCTGGTCAGTGCTCACTCCTAGGTCTTTCCTTTCTCTTTGACTACTTGGCTATTTGGTTTCGCTGTTTTTTGGGGAGGGGGACAGTGATGTGGTAATGAGGGGATGGGGCGGGGTTCGAGAACATAGGTATGCAGCTTCAACGTTCTTGGTACCATATAGCGGTTCATGTTTTGTCTCTGTAGCAGTTTGTCTGGTCTATGCTTTTGGTTCGTCTGTGCTGGTCTCTACATTCAAGGGGTTTCCTTAATATCTCAGCTGTTTTCATTATTGTTGTTCATTGTATTTTTCCTCTGATTCCAATTTCTCCCATTCTTTTTTCAAAGTTTTTCGGTATTGTTCCTAGTGCTCCTATTATTACATTATTTTGACTTTCTTAATCTTCCATATCCCTTTCAGCTCTCTGGCTAGCTCTGTGTATTTGCTCCGTTTCTCCTTTTCTTTAATATTCATCCTGTGGTCAGCTGGAACAGCAAAGTCTACGATTTGACAGGATTTTTCTTTCTTGTTAATTATTACGACATCTGGTCTTTTTGCTTGGATGGGTTTATCGGTTTGTATGTCCATGTCCCATATGATTTTGTGATTCTCGTTTTTCAATTACCGTTGCCGGCTTATGTTTGTATCACTTGCTTGTGCGTTCGAGGTGTAGTTGTTTGCATAATTCCCAGTGTACTGCCCCTCCCACTTGGTCTTTCTGTTCTTGCATTACGTTTGGGCCATTCTATACTTACTATCACTCTGTCC
The DNA here is from genome assembly GCF_053919585.1 of Euprymna scolopes. Classification (NCBI taxonomy): domain Eukaryota; kingdom Metazoa; phylum Mollusca; class Cephalopoda; order Sepiida; family Sepiolidae; genus Euprymna; species Euprymna scolopes. Next base: position 50,268,161 of record NC_136518.1, read on the forward strand.
ACAGTGTCTGCATTTACTGTTTTCTTGTGTGTTTATCGATCTTTGCTTTGATGTGTTTGCTTCTTATCGAGTTATCTTGTGCTGCGATTATTAGGGATTCAGTTTCTCGGATTATGTGTTCTTTTCGCATCCATGTCCAAGTATTTTTGTTATTCTCATCTTTTGTCATTCTTCTGAATCTTCCATGTTTTTCTTCCCATTTTTCTTTTCTCGTCTTGTCCTTTATCTCATTGTTTTCTGTTTTGTCGATCCATTCTTCTTCTTCTTCTTCTTCTTCTTCTTCTTCTTCTTCTTATTATTATTATTATTATTTCTATTATTATCATTATTTTTATTATTATCATTATTTTTATTATTATTCTTATTTTTATTATTATTATTATTATTATTATTTTTATTATTATTATTTTATTATTATTATTATTATTTTATTATTATTTTATCATTATTATTATTATGATTTTTATTATTATGACTTTTATTATTATTATTATTATTATTATTATTTTATTATTATTTTTATTTTTATGATTATTATTATTATTATGATTTTTATTATTATTTTTATTATTATTATTATTATTATTATTATTTGTATTATTATTATTTTTCTTCTTATTATTATTATTATTATTATGATTTTTATTATTATTATTATCATTTTTATTATTATTATTATTATCATTATTGTTATTATTATTATTATTATTATTATTATTATTATTATTATTATTATTATTATTATTATTATTATAGTGACTTAATGCGTTTTGTAGAACAACTTTCATAAAAAAAAATAGAGCCAATTTCTGGCTCAGTTAATTATTGTCATTAAAGGTCATATGACTAAATCTCTTTAAAATCACCACCCCACGGTGCAAGGTGTATTGTTGCCACATCTGAGCACGAAGTTGCAGCCGCTGTTGCATTGCCACAGAATAGCATCCCTGTGTATGTTTTACGAGTAGTTATTTATTTGCTTCCCCATTGAGCAAATTAGGCGCAAGACCGTTTTTCTTTCATGTGGATACAGGATCGAGGAGAACTGGATAGTGACAATTGCTATGAAGCGTTTCACCTACATTGACCAAAACTGATTGCTACAAGAGCAATGGTCATCTGCCGGAACAGATACTTCACTTTGATCTTTGATCCCGGGCCAGGAAGGCCAGGGCGTTACCTATGCTAGGTAAGTATGTGTGTGTTTTACGAGTATTTCCATTAAATGTGCTGCAATGAGCTTACTGCACTTGTAATCCCGCAACGTAATTACTCGCGACCCACACTACTAGCAGGAAAATTCCACCCCTTCACTATAAATACACTTTAACGGCGGAATATTTTTCCTGCTCAAATAATTTCTTTTCTCGTAACGCTTACTTTGAAATTCTCTTCCCTGTCCCGTTTTCCCAACTTAATGAACATTCTGAAATTTAAATATAATGTAAACAAATATTCCACTTTTCAAATAGTGCTCCCCTCTGTAAATCTCATCACTATCTCTTTCGTTTCAAAAACAATATGTTTTGTTTAATGCAAAAATGTAAAAGTAAGAGAAATAATTGTTAAAAGCGAATATCGTATGGAAACGTCTTAAGAATTATTCGTACTTTTAATTTTTGTTGTTGAGCGTTGGCGGAGCATTGTTCTCTTTCGAGTGGCATTCGAGTCTTTCTCTTTGTTTCCGTGTATAATATTAAGTGAAGCGTACATGGTGCTGATGACCTTTCCAGTGACCTTTTTAGAAATCCGCACAGATCGCTTAACAAATAGCGGTCGGCGCCAATCAACCGAGGTATTTACAGACAAAGGAATTCCTAATGGCTATCGTCAACTTCGTACATTCACCACCATCACGTGAGTTCCTTTATATTTCGAGAAATACATTTCTCGGCGAGCCATGGACATCACTGCTTTTATAGGCGACCCACGATTCTCTTCATGATTCAAAGTCTATCAAAGAATCACTGCTTTGCACAAAATAACCCGTGCGAATAATTGAAGTCTAAAATATGCTTATCGGTATTTTAGTCAAATCTTTCTATCTTTCTTTATGGGAGGTGACGGTGGTTTTAGTGATTAACCTGGGAGTCCCAAGTTCGAATCCAGTTCGTTCCACAAAAAATCATTTTCACTTAGGACGTTGGCAACTTTCACGTTGTCCTCCCCCCCCACTCCACACGGTTGTCTTTCTAGAAAGAATTTTGACTAGAAAAATATCGGGGAAACCAATGCCAGCAATAGAATCGTCGAATTCATACGATATGATGATGATGATGATGGTGATGGTGATGCTCTATTTTATATCCTCCATGTTGGTCGCGTTGGCGTTACTGAAAATATGCAAAAATGGAATTATGATCTTATAATATACGATACTTAACCGACTATTAATATGATGAACCTCTCCCCCCTCAAAAATGTCACGAATGGAATCTTAGGCCATGTTTAGTCACAGCGACCTATAATGAAAATAACATCTGAGTCCTTAGAATACGCCCAACAAATCTTGTAAATTATGTTTATGACAATATGTGGACTGGAAAAATAATAATATTCCAACATATCATGAAGTTGTCTGACAATTTCAAAATGATTCAATGAATTTCCAAGCGGCGATTAATAAACAATTCTTGGACGGGTGAAATCTGTAATTGATAGTGCGCATTGAACCATTATTCGCAGTCAATTGATGGTTGGATATGGAAATTAAAAAAAAAAATGACTTTCAATAAAAAAAAAAACTCCTTAGGAATAATTACCTTTATAGTTTATGTGCAAGAATTATTATTTTTATTATTGACTCACAAGGGGCTTTCACACAGGTTATCAAGGATCTCTCCTTGAAAACCGCCTGCGATGTTCCCTGGAAGCAGAGTGACAACAAGTCTCTCTAAATTTCCAGTAGTTTCCACCTCTTTCGGTCTGTGGTGTTCCTTGGAAGTCGAGTGACAACAAGCCTCCCAGGTTTCAAGTATTCTCCAGCCCTTTTGATAACTTTTGCAAATAAATTTGCATTATCGCAACAGCTGCTTGCCATTGATTTCTCGTTGACAGCGGCTATTGGTCTTCACTGGAATTTGAGTGGCAATAAGCCTTCCCAAGGTCCCAGTTCTCTTCACACTTATCCAGCGGAGATCTTGTCAGTGTTCTCTCCTCGGTCTTTCCTCCCTCCTTGACTACTTGGCTGTTTGGTCTCACTTTTTTTTTTTTTGAGGGTGGAGGTTTATTATTATTATTATTATTATTATTATTATTATTATTATTATTATTATTATTATTATTAAGAGCAAGAATTTATTTTCTTTCTGGGCCGCTATGTCTACATATTATCGGAATCGTAAATAAAATCCCAACCCGTTTTTTTAATCCAACTATATTTGGTACAAGTAAACTTCCTTCTATGTTAGACTTACAGTCATGAATATTTACTCTGTATCTTTCGCCTAGCCCATTCCTCTCTCTTGTTTTAATATGCTCCAAAATGTAAATCAGATACTGAAGCTATTTTTTTTTAAAAATCTAATACTGTAGTAATACCGTAGTAACGCCATAAAGATAGCTACAAGAAAATTCGAAAATACTTTACGAAAAACAAGACTACGGACGCACTGCTTGTAGAGAGGAGTGGGGGTTCGTAGTGGTTTTATTACTTGCGTAAAATCTCCCCTCCTGAAAAATGGAAAAAAAGAAAAATCTATATGACTTGTGTATCCGTTACGAAAAGAAAACGTTGCACATCGAAAAATCATGTAAATTGATCAATCAGTTTTATTTTGCATAAGAAAATTAAATTTTGTGACTAAACGACGAGCAGCGATTTCGCGACGCCATATTGAAATCAGTTGGATTGAACAAGGAAGATAGCTATAATTAAGTAATTCAAATTTGCGAGATTTTAGAATACCCTTTTTAAAATGGGGGGAGGGTATCGGAAAGACTAAAATTCGCTTAAAAATTTTTCTTTATAAAAATAAAACTTGATCGATTTACTTGATTTTTGGTGTATGATATTTACTTTCTGTCAGGGGTACGTAAAACATGCAAATTTTCCTTTAGTTTTGTTTTTTCGTGGGGGGGGGGGAAGAATCCCGAACAAGCGATCTATTTTCTCAAAATGTCCATGAAAGCATTTCTGAGATGCTGCGAAGATGTTGAGTAAGGCGCCGGGAAGAGAGTCGTAAGGTTTTACCGAGGTGTCCACGAAGTTATTCTGAAGGAGGAATCATAGAGTTTTACCAAGATATCTACGGAGATATTTGGAGAAGGGTTAAGGGGTATTTACCAAGATTTCCACAGAGGGATAGACTGTGGGAGCCGCGAAGTCTTACCCAAAAAAAAGGCATGGGGGAATGTTATATGATTTTACTAAAATCTTCACTGAGCCATTGCGAGAGAGACACATAGCAAACTAGAAATACAGAGAGATGTAAAATTTGGAGGTTTGTGTGCGCGTTTGTGTGTGAAAGAGAAGGAGGGAGAAAGAAAGAAAGACAGACAGATAGACACAGGAAGGTGAGTCCTTACCTAGTATGTGGAAGAGAAAGAGAGAGGTGAATCCTTATCCTCGCCATTTTCCATATTGTTCGCAATATACTTTGCCCAGCTACCTTGCGCGCCACCTCAATCATCAAGCGACTACACAGGATCACGTGGAACAGAGATTATTTATGCAGCCAGCAACAACGTCACTAAAGGTGAAAGTGGACTGTATGAGCGGCTAAGAGGAAATTAACGTGAGTTTCCAAAATGATTGACGTCCCGTCCAACGTGACATGCACGCAATGGTCTCAGAGAAAATGGCCGCAAAGTTGAGATCGCAATTATTTTTGCTCACCTCATTTACAAACTGACGCCTCGTTGCTGTTTGGCATTCGACTAAATCATTCAAGCATTCGTGTGATGCTGCTCAGGTTATGAATGACTCTACCCCCCCCCCCATCTTTCTCTTATTTATTTTTTCTCTCCCCTTTCTCCTCCTCCTCCTCCTCCTCCTCCTCCCCCCTCTCTTAATTTTCAAGTTTCTCTTCTCTCATCTTTTTTTCTCTATATAAGCCTCGTTATCTGTATCTAGCACTATCGGTCAAGCCCCAACCCTTATCGTAATTAGATCGTAATAATCGATGCAACTAAGACTAAGTTTCTTTCCTTTAACATCTCGACCACCGATTGCCATAGCTAATGACATCCTACTTGACAGCTCATCGTGCTTAATATCCCACAGGCAACATGAAGTGGAGCAAATACTTTAAGGACATTGTCAAGGCTTCTGTAAAGATGGTGGGCTCTCTCTACCGTGCTAGAAAATTACTCACATCTGAGAGTATCCTATACATATACAAAGCCACACATGAAGTATTTTCACTACATCTGGACCGGTGCATCTACCACGAGTCGCTCCCTTTTAGACGGGTTTCAAAAAAAGTGTCTCCAATCTAATGGGTCCTACACTATGGACAAAGCTCCAACCTCTGTCCCATCGCCGTAATGTCGTATCCCTGTGTCTGTCTTACAAGTACTTTAATATAATGTGATCTGATGAACTCATAGCACTTGTGTCCGCCCCCTCCCTCGACGTACACACACCAAACTAATCAGACAAGCAGAAAAATCCCAACTCTTCACTTCCTAGAAGCCAGAAAACCTTCTACTCTAATAGTTTCTTCTCTGGAATTGCTAGACTTTAAAATTTACTTCTCGTTTATTGTTTCTCTGACCGTACGAACATGCAGCAGTCTAAATGTGCTGCAAACAGGTATCTCCCTGCTCAATTCGCCAGATGTTTGAACACTGTTAATTCACATACCGATCTTAGCAGCAGCTGAATAATAATAGACGGTCGAGCTTCTTTTTTTTTACAAGGTAGTCACCACTTATCAAGGCCCGGAAGCCACTCGAGGATAAGGGTTATTGTGTGTACAGTACGTTAGTTTTGGAGATTTGATAAAGTGTCTTACTTAAGGAGGCGGTTCATCAGGAATTTTTTCACATTGGACTTGAAGACATCCAGGTTGTAGTCAGAGTTCCACAGGCGTGCACTTCTAAGAAAGAAGCTTTGTTCATGGAATCTACGTTTTGATTTTGGTACAGATAAGGAGTGGGGAAAATTTTTGACAGTGGTTTCAGCTAGATGGGTATTTTTTGTGAAAGATTGGCGAGGGGGTATCAGAGATTGGAGTTCAGACGAGCACCTGCCATGGTAGTAACAAAAAAACAAAGACAGGCTCGCAACGTCTCTCCTGTGGGAGAGAGGTTGCAGGGAAAAGAAAAGAACATCACCCACTAGGCCACGAATCCTATTTTGTACTCTGTCAAGGCAGGATAGGCTTTTTTAGCAGCTCCTGCCCAGATGTGGCAGCAGTACTCCATCCTTGGACGTACTTGGCTTTTATACAGATAGAGAATTGCATCAAACCTGACTTGAGGTAGCTGCTAGTCTAACCGGACTGATGAGTTGTGATATAGCGAAACAGTACTGTATGTGGATGACCACACACACACACACACACACACACACACACACACACACACACACACACACACATATATATATATAATAACACACACACACACACACACACACACACACATATATATATATATATATATATATATATATATATATATATATATATATATATATAAGCGAGATAAGATACTCATAGAATTCAGATGAAAATCCTGATAGATATTACTTGAAGTAATACTTTCAAGGAGATCCTAGCCAAAAAGGAAAAGCTCAATATTTAAGAATAGAGCAATATATAAGTTTCGTGGTTTAATTTCAAATTCCGAAAAAAAAACATTTCTTCTGATGATATGAGCCATTGTTTAAAATCCATGGATTAAGGAAATTAATATAACCCCTTCTATATATTCTTTTGTCAAGCAATAAATTCTTAAATCGAATATATGCCTCTATATGTTTTTTTTTCGGAATTTAAAATTAACCACTAAACCATATATATATATATATATATATATATATATATATATATATATATATATATATATATATATATATATACTAGACTGTTATCCAGTTAACAACAGGCAAGAGTTATAGTCCGTTGACTTAGGATGAGTGCGATTAATCTCTAACTATGCATCGAACGGATAACATATTACTTAATTCGCTGCATTTTTTTTTCATAAAAAAGGTTCATGAAACCTTTCACGCAGATCGGTCCAGTTGTTTCCGTGAAAACGGAACGGGCAGACAGAAAACAGACAGATAGAATAATATATATATATATATATATATATATATATATATATATATATATATATATATATATATAGTAAGTTATAAAATAAGCCTGAAGAGTTCTAGAGTGGATGAAACGCGGAATATTCAGTGTAGCTTAATCATCATATATATTTTATAACTTACTAACTAGCTCTACCTACGTATTGAGCACTTTTGAAGTAAATACTCAAAGTTTACGCATAAATTTATACTTTCGTATATTAATTTAATGTGAGTAAATGAAGTAGTTATATATATATATATATATATATAAAAGTGAACGTGTCTGTCTGTCTGTGTGTCTGTGTGTCTGTCTGTCTGTGTACATTTCCCTACGCAATAACTCTGTAAATTTTTAGTCTATAGACTCGAAATTTGAAATACCGGGTACTGAGATTTGGGGAAATCGATGTGACGGGTGTCAGCCAGAAATTTGGCTGTTAAGGGGTCAAATTTCAACGATTTGACCTTTAAGAACTCTACCAAACTCCTCCGACAATTTTGGGTCTAGACACTTGAAATTTTAGATATAGGTTCCTTGAACCTGGATCTAACTTAATAAAGTAATTTGACCCCGAAACTATAAAATTTAAGGGGTCATAATAGGGGTCAAATTAAAAAAAAATTTACTCTTTTTTTTTTTTTTGCTCAGCATACACCTCCAAACACCCGGGCAACGCCGGGCTGAAATGCTAGTATATATATATATATATATATATATATATATATATATATATATATATATATATATATATATATATATATATATATATATAATTCATAGGTATCGTAATCAATTTTTTATATCTATCTATTTATATGTATATGTATATGTATATATATATATATATATATATATGTATATGTGTGTGTGCGTGTGTGTGTATATAGATAGATAGATAGATAGATAGATAGATAGATAGATAGATAATGTTTGTAAAAAAAAGCACGAGCGTTAGATCTTGGTCATTTGAGTTTTACCTAAACCTTTGATGGTAACAGACGAATAAAGAAACAAACATTTAAAATAGATCGATCGTTGTCATGGCAACCAGCTTACGTAACAACATGAAATTGATGTTGCTATGGCAACCACCCGTGCTTCTTAAATCAATCCACCCAGAACTCATCCTCTGAACAGTTCATCTTGTCTTTTAATACGCCTTTCTTCTTTTCTTTTCAGTTGAATTATTGGGGTAGAAGGGTTTATTGTCTGTGCGTGTGATGAGGCAGTGTTTGATCTTCGTTTCATCCTCATCATCATCTCCATCTCTTGCTCATATCATAAGTCATTTAAGTGAGATAGAATTAGAATCTAGACCGGAAGTGAGTGAAGTTGAACCTAGTGTTTTTGGGGGTGTTTGGGTCGGGTGTAGAGATTAATGCGCCAATGTTGGGATTTTTGAAAAAAGAGAAAAATGATGGAAGGCGAACTAATGAAGAGAAAAAGGAAAAGAAAATGAACAAAAAAAAAAAATCGGTTAAAAAAGACAGAAAGAATGAAAATATAAAAGAGAAGAAAAATATAACAAATTAAAGACAGAAAGAATGAAAATATAAAAGAAAAGAAAAATATAACAAATTACAGACAGAAAGAATGAAAATATAAAAGAGAAGAAAAATATAACAAATTAAAGACAGAAAGAATGAAAATATAAAAGAGAAGAAAAATATAACAAATTAAAGACAGAAAGAATGAAAATATAAAAGAGAAGAAAAATATAACAAATTAAAGACAGAAAGAATGAAAATATAAAAGAGAAGAAAAATATAACAAATTAAAGACAGAAAGAATGAAAATATAAAAGAGAAGAAAAATATAACAAATTAAAGACAGAAAGAATGAAAATATAAAAGAGAAGAAAAATATAACAAATTAAAGACAGAAAGAATGAAAATATAAAAGAGAAGAAAAATATAGCAAATTAAAGACAGAAAGAATGAAAATATAAAAGAGAAGAAAAATATAACAAATTAAAGACAGAAAGAATGAAAATATAAAAGAGAAGAAAAATATAACAAATTAAAGACAGAAAGAATGAAAATATAAAAGAGAAGAAAAATATAACAAATTAAAGACAGAAAGAATGAAAATATAAAAGAGAAGAAAAATATAACAAATTAAAGACAGAAAGAATGAAAATATAAAAGAGAAGAAAAATATAACAAATTAAAGACAGAAAGAATGAAAATATAAAAGAGAAGAAAAATATAACAAATTAAAGACAGAAAGAATGAAAATATAAAAGAGAAGAAAAATATAACAAATTAAAGACAGAAAGAATGAAAATATAAAAGAGAAGAAAAATATAACAAATTAAAGACAGAAAGAATGAAAATATAAAAGAGAAGAAAAATATAACAAATTAAAGACAGAAAGAATGAAAATATAAAAGAGAAGAAAAATATAACAAATTAAAGACAGAAAGAATGAAAATATAAAAGAGAAGAAAAATATAACAAATTAAAGACAGAAAGAATGAAAATATAAAAGAGAAGAAAAATATAGCAAATTAAAGACAGAAAGAATGAAAATATAAAAGAGAAGAAAAATATAACAAATTAAAGACAGAAAGAATGAAAATATAAAAGAGAAGAAAAATATAACAAATTAAAGACAGAAAGAATGAAAATATAAAAGAGAAGAAAAATATAACAAATTAAAGACAGAAAGAATGAAAATATAAAAGAGAAGAAAAATATAACAAATTAAAGACAGAAAGAATGAAAATATAAAAGAGAAGAAAAATATAACAAATTAAAGACAGAAAGAATGAAAATATAAAAGAGAAGAAAAATATAACAAATTAAAGACAGAAAGAATGAAAATATAAAAGAGAAGAAAAATATAACAAATTAAAGACAGAAAGAATGAAAATATAAAAGAGAAGAAAAATATAACAAATTAAAGACAGAAAGAATGAAAATATAAAAGAGAAGAAAAATATAGCAAATTAAAGACAGAAAGAATGAAAATATAAAAGAGAAGAAAAATATAACAAATTAAAGACAGAAAGAATGAAAATATAAAAGAGAAGAAAAATATAACAAATTAAAGACAGAAAGAATGAAAATATAAAAGAGAAGAAAAATATAACAAATTAAAGACAGAAAGAATGAAAATATAAAAGAGAAGAAAAATATAACAAATTAAAGACAGAAAGAATGAAAATATAAAAGAGAAGAAAAATATAACAAATTAAAGACAGAAACAATGAAAATATAAAAGAGAAGAAAAATATAGCAAATTAAAGACAGAAAGAATGAAAATATAAAAGAGAAGAAAAATATAACAAATTAAAGACAGAAAGAATGAAAATATAAAAGAGAAGAAAAATATAACAAATTAAAGACAGAAAGAATGAAAATATAAAAGAGAAGAAAAATATAACAAATTAAAGACAGAAAGAATGAAAATATAAAAGAGAAGAAAAATATAACAAATTAAAGACAGAAAGAATGAAAATATAAAAGAGAAGAAAAATATAACAAATTAAAGACAGAAAGAATGAAAATATAAAAGAGAAGAAAAATATAACAAATTAAAGACAGAAAGAATGAAAATATAAAAGAGAAGAAAAATATAACAAATTAAAGACAGAAAGAATGAAAATATAAAAGAGAAGAAAAATATAACAAATTAAAGACAGAAAGGAAGACAATCGAGGAAAGACAGAATTAATGGAAAATAACAAAAATGAGGAAATTATGAAATAATGGTTATGGTTAACTTTCGCCACCCGTTGTTTACAAAGCCATTTGCCGGAAGTGACGTTTTATCTACGGATGATCAAAACCGTATAGAATGAACCTTTTATAAGTTTTATTCAAACAGGCTTTATTTGAACTTAATGGACTTTTTTTTTTTGTATTTAGTAACTGTTTTATTCTTTTTATCAAACAAAAATAGAATTTTTATATTGACATATTATGGACTGTTTTTCGAACATCGAAATTTTAAAATTAGTTTTATTTAAAAAAAAAGAAAAAAAAAGAAAGACGGTGTTTTTTTTTCAATTAAATTCTAAACTTTATTTGAATTTTTCAAACTTTTACAGACATAACGGACTGTTTTTCAAACATCGAAATTTTAAAATTAAAGTTTTATGACCCTTCTAGAGTTATCGAACTTACTTTCGAATTTGCAAGACTGCCAAATTGATTTCCAAATTATGAACATTTTAGCAAATACAGTAATGCCAGCGACAGAACTAGCAACAACAAATATAGTATTCAGTGATGTGAAAGAATAAAACAGTTAATAAATACAAAAAAAAAAGTCCATAAAGCCTGTTTGAATAAAACTTATATAAAAAAAAGGTTCATTCTATACGGTTTTGATCATCCGTAGATAAAACGTCACTTCCGGCAAATGGCTTTGTAAACAACGGGTGGCGAAAGTTAACCATAACCGAAATAATAATAAATCCATAAAAGTGAGCATTATACCTCTCAACCTATGTACTCAACGAATTTTTTTTATCTACAAACTTGAAATTTAACATACAGGTTATTCAAACACGTGAAAAACTGTTTAATCGGTTTTCGTCTGGAAAAAAAGGCTGCTAAGGAGTCAAAATTGAAAAATTGGTACGTGACGTTAATCGGATTTTTATCTGTGTGCTAACTGTTTAACGAATGTGCATGCGCGAATGGTTCACATTGCAGATTCCTTATGTTGAGAATAAGTAGGCTTTACAATACTTTATTGAGAATGTGTCAAGCTGGCCTAATGGTTAAAGCACTTGACTTTAGGCTTTGGTTTCGATTTTAGCCCAAGTATTTTTTTTTTTATCTACAAGAAAAAAAATATTCTAACTGTTATATTTGCAAAAACAATTTTTATCTCGAAAAAAAAATTATATTCGCATGCACATGTCTCAGTTTCTTTCTAGTTTTTTTTTTTATTTATTTTTTTAAAGGAATTTAACGTTACGTTTAATACCGGGCAACGCCTGGTATATCTGGTGAATAAATAAAGACAAACGGGGAAAGATGGAAAGGACAGATGAAATATAAAAGAGTGAAAGAACGTAGCAAATACAAATGAATGAAAGAATTAAAAAAGAAATATGAATTAAGGAAAAAAGGAGTGACAAACGATGACAGGAAGAAAGGATGAATGAACGATTAAAGAGATCAGAACAGTGTAACAGAGCGTAAACGTGCGTGTGGCAGTTGTATGCAAATGGCCGAGCCGTATGCGAAGTGACGTCACAGCAAGGAAAAAAGATTATAAAAAGATAAAACGTGCGCAGAAAACGCGGATCTAGATCACGATCACGTTCGAGATGATCGCATTAATGATCACGACGTGGGTGACGTCACAACCGAGATGAGAAGTCAGGTGTGTCAGGAGAATGAGGAATAAAGGGCTTCTATTAAAACTTGAAACAGCTAGCTGAATTTCTTTTCTATTTCTAGTCTTTGTTTTCTTTGTGACGGAGTCTACAACGTGGTGTGTCCTTACATGTTAACACGTATGTTTTCATGTAGGAAACGGGACGTTTCAGCGTGGCCGATTTAATATCGCTGTTTCAGCTTGATCGATTAGACGACGAGTTTGATTCAGCGAAGGGACAATTCGGCGTCGATCACGCCATTCACATATTCATAAATATTTTATAACTGTTTTTTTTTTTAATGAAGAAAACCCACATTATCACTGTAACTGTTTTTAAGAAAAATTATGTTTTCGCAAAACTCTTGTTGATTAATTATTTTCAAACTAATTTTTTAAGAATTAATAATTTAAAAAATAATTTTAGTTCTTAGTAAAGAAAAACAATATGAAAAAATAATCTCGCTGTTGACGATTGGGTGTTGTCTGTTTTTGTATTGTGCTTTAAATAATCACGGTTCGAAGTTTTTAAAGTTTATATCCTTTTAGCTGGGGTTTTTTAAAGGAAAATCACGTTTTTGCAAAATTCTTTTGGTTACTTAATTATGATAAAGTTTTTAAAGATTAAAAACTTTAAAATATTTTAAATTTTAATTAAAAAAACAAAATGAAAATAAAATATTTTTGTTGACGATCGAGTGTTGTTTGTTTTTGTTTAGTGTTTTAAATAAAAACGGTTATTTTGAAGCTCTTAATGTTCGTCTTTTAATAATTTTTATTTCAAGTTTATTCAAAGAAAAATATATATTCGTGTACTCAATGAATTTTTATAAAAAAAATATATATTATAATTATATAAAAAAAACTTTGACGAAGCACTAATTTGACGCCGAATTGTGCCTCACCCCCGCCGCCGAATCGTCCACACGCCAAATTGGCTACGCCAGATCGCCCAAGCCAAAATGGTGACGACGAATCGGTCACACCGAAACGTACTAAACCCTTTCGTGGGTGACGTTTAAAAAATATGAAATAACAAATTAAAGAAAGGAAGAGAAATGGGGAAAAAGTAAAAAACATGAAATATATTTTTACTAGCTGGGGTAGGACCCAAAGGCTACTCGAGGATGGGGGTTAATGAGTGTCAGGTGTCCAGTGAGACAACACCGTGGTGATCGGTAATTTTGAAATTTGGGTAATTATTTAAGAGCATTGCTCAACAAAAATTTGTTTACATTATAATTGAAAACGATCATGCTGAAGATCAGTCCGACAGTACTGTGCTCCACAGACAGACGGTTCTGAGAAAAAAAAAAAAACTTTGCTCATGGAAATTTTGTTTAGTTTTAGGCACAGAGTGAGGGAAATTGTTGATAGTTGTTGTAGCTAGACGAGTATTTGTTGCGGATGTTTTATAGGGGCCACCATAGATTGAAGCTCAGTCGAGCACCTGTCATGAAAATAACGATACAGCAGAGATAGGCTCGTAACGTCTTCTCTTCTGTGAAAAAGAGGGGGTAGAGAAGTGAAAAGGTTCTCGCCAACTAGATTTCGAAGTCGTTTTCGTGCCCTGTCATGACAAGAAAGAATGTTCTTAGTAGCTCCTCCCCAGATGTGGCAAGAATACTCCATCTTAGGACGTATTTGGCTCTTGAACAGGTAGATGATGGCGTCGGCAGTGAGATACTTTCTGGGGTGCTAGAATGATATAACCATTTTTCTAGCGGTTTCGGTAACGGATCTGATTAATTCTTCCACTTTAGGTCAGGAGTGAAAGTCAGTCGCAGGTGTGTGTCAAAGCAGTGTTCTTCCTCAAGACGAGAATCGTTTGTCTCAATTGGACCCAAATGGGGACAAACGGCTGATGGTGAAAAGATAGAAATTTGTGGCTGTTATGCTCGGGCCGTGCTCGTTAGAGTTTAAAGCTCTCTCGTTCCCCCACGACGTCTGATACTGTCGAAAGGTAACAATCAAACAAAAATGTTTTTAAATCCAGGTCGGCATATTTTCTGTTTTAACACAAGTCACTTATTACCGTTATTTTCCAAACCATACATGCTTATTGGTTTTTCTAACTGTTAATTTTGTCTGCCATGAGACTAACAAAATCCTGCTGGCTCGACACCAGCTTAAAAGCCTCCCATCGCCACAGCAGGGCCACATATCCATCTCTTCCGGTCGTTTTCCTTTTCTGCTTCGACCACACGCTGGGAACAGCCAGCCATCATCAACTCTACACGCTCATCTTTTGTGGCGCAGATTTTTCTTCTTCTCACCACTTAGTGTCCTTTTTTTTCTTTTTCTTGTCGTGCGAGCTCGCGCATACTTCCTAATTTGCATATATATTTTTTTCGGCTACTGCTGCTAATATCTTCTCAGACCAGCTATCTGACAGTTCATGCGCTCATATGCTGCGTTTTGTTACAGATCCAAATGGTTGGTGGTGAAAAGATGGAACTTTGATTTTGGATGCATTAAGAAAGGCAGAAAGTAATAAAGATAAACAAATGGAGAAACAATTGAAAAGGAGAATAATATAAACTGAAATAACGAAGGAAATAAAAAGAAAAACAAACGAAAGATTAACGAAATGTCTTATAGAATGAAAGAGTTAAAAAAAAGGAAAGAAACATAAACGAAAGAAATAAAGAATAAAATAGAAACGAATTGAAAAAAAAACTGAAACAAACACAGAAAAAAAATAAACAAAAAGAATGAAATCGAAAGAAGGAACAGAAATAAAGAAGCAAATTAAGAAAAAATGGAAGATGAAGGAGGAGACAGAAAGGATGGACGAAATGAAGGAATGAATAAAAAAAGACAAAAACTGGACGAAAGAAAAAAAACATTATACGAAAATAAATTAATAAATGATTGTAAAAAAAAGGAGGAGTAAAGGAGGAAGACAGCGATATAAGAAAGAGAAAAAAAGACGTGAATAAATAAACAGACAAAAAAAAGAAAAGGAATATAGGAGATTAGAAAGTTAGGGAAAGAAAAAATCCTAAACGTTATACATGAAAGAAAGAAGAAAAAAGGAAAGAAAATGTAAGACAAAAAAAATGAAGAATAAACGAATTGAAAAACAAAAATAGAAAGAAAAAAATGTAAAAAAAGAATAAATGAGGAAAGAAAAGAAAGAAATCAAAAGATGAACCCACAAAACGAGAAAAAAAGAAGTCAGAGAGTACGAAAAAGAAAAACGACGCAATATAATAAAGAAACCGAAAAGTGAAAAAGGAAAAAAGAAAAAACTAAAGAAAAATTCACAAATGAGCAAAATGATAAAAATAAGCAGCAAAGAATAAACAAAATAAAAAGTAAAACAATGACAGAAAAGACGAACTAAATAAAAACAAACAAACAAAAACGACAATGACGAAGCTGGCTAGAATTTAAAAGTCATGCTAAGAAGCAGGGCGTCATGTACAAATACCGTCCAGTTTGAAGGTCACAATAAGAGACAGTTTAATTTATTAGTTTTCATCATGTGATGGAATGAGAGTACGAAATCACGCGACCCTAGCGCCACATAGCGTTGAAATCAATTATCTCAAAGAGGTATAACTCATACATCTATTAAAATCTAGCATTATATCATAGTCTAAGTGTTATATATTATGACTTTACGCTGGTAGATAGAGATTAACTTAGCTAGTGTGAATTTCGAGAGCGTGTCATTTGCGTGCATTGTCGATCCGGCCATATAATGAATGCCATGCACTCGATGTACCCGACGTCAGGTAATAAAGGTAAATGGTACAACAAGCTTAATGCAGGTGTTTATAACATAAGAGTTTGGATCAGTTGGTGTCTGGCAGGCGAAGAGACAACATATGTCATCTACGTAAGTACAAAAGTGAATTATCTCCAGACACCCCCCCGTCAACAAATTCTTAGAGAAGATCTTACCGTAGTTTATACGTCATAGGAATAATTCTTGTCTTTTGAAATAAACGATGTTTTGCACTAAAAGTCGAGCATCTTTGTGTTTTCGCGTATGTGAAGTTTATTCATCTTCTTTGTAGACTTCTGCACATGTTTTAGTCTCAGTCACAAAATGGACAAAAGAACAGGAAATAACTCCGACTCGTTTTTTTTTGTCTGTGCAACATCTATTTCCTCGCCGTTACAGCCGTTACGTCACCTGCGTCATGTAGAACGTTGTCCACGTCTCTTCTGAGATTTCGAATGTTATCTCGTTTCTGTTGAGATCTTTGTCTTTCTTTTTTTATATATAGTTCTTCCGCTCTCCCCCTCCCTGGTGACGTCACTTCTCGTATATTTACATCCGCGCGTCCGCGAAGTTACGGTCAGAGATCAAAACTGGACGATCAATGATGCAAGACAAACATAGAAAACGCGACGAGCAGGATTGAAGATTTATGTTTGATCAAATTTTATCCTTAATTGAGTAGCAACAATAGCCACAGTTGCAACGCGTACGCGTGTAACGTAATATATCAGCAACAGCAAAGGATGGCCGACTTGCAAAGAGATTAGCAGCAGCAGCAGCAGTAACCGAAAAATGCTCATATGCATAATAGGAAATGCGCGCGATAAGAAAAAGGGGGAAAAAGAGAAAAATGCACCACGTGGTCGATAGAAACAAAGTGGATGTCGAAGATAATGGACGTGTATAACCGAAAGCGAGAAATGGTTGGCTACGGCCAGCGTGAGGTCAGAGAAGAAACGTGTACACCGGGCGAGATGGACGATAATGAGAGACTTTTAAGTGGTGTCGAGATAGTAACGGTAATAAAAACACTTTTGTTAAAAAAGGAAAAATGCCAACATGGATTTTTATTTATTTCTCTTGCTTGTTTGTAAGTGTAATCATAAACGGGCCCAACACCAAATAATGAGAGTCAAGGAGGATGGAAAGACCGAGGAGAGAAAACATTAGCAGACCTCCGCTGGATGAGTGCAAAGAGGACTGGGACCTTGGGGAGGCTTATTGCCACTCAAATTCCAGCGAAGACCAATGTTTGCCGTCAACGAGAAATCAATATTAAGCGACTGTTACGATAACATAAATTGTTTTGCAGAGGTTACCGAAAGAGGTTGAGAGTACTGGAAATCTGTAGAAACTTGTTGTCACTCAGCCTCCAGGGAACACCGCAGGTTGTTCTTAAAAAGCAATCTTTGATGGAGGCTTGTGTGACTACTCCTAATGAGTAAATAATCATGATAATTCTGATTTCGTTTATCAACATCTCCATGAAAAGAGATGGGATTCATTTCCAGAGGATTTTCCTCAATTCCGGCTCAAAACTAGGAGCTTCAAAGATCAAGGGTTTTTCCTAAGGATGTTAGTGGTACCAGAGGTCTGAAGGCCGCCGAAAACATCGGGGATTCGTAGTTTTTTCAATTGTCCTTCAAGACGACTTGATACTACTCCTAGCGTACCAACTACTACTACTACTACTACTACTACTACTACTACTACTACTACTAATAATAATAATAATAATAATAATAATAATAATAATAATAAATAACTATTGATAAGTCGTGACGATGATAATGAGAGCGATTTTTGTTAAGACGTGACTTGGTAAAATGTGGGCGACAATTGGAATGTAATTATAAGTGAACCTTTGGAATTTTGTACAAAATTTAAGAGTTAAGAGTTGATATGAAAAAATAAATAATTGTGCGTGTGTGTTTCTAAATTTTTGAGATGGTGATTGATAATTCATTTTATTTTGATTATAGGGACTAATATTCTCATCTTGAGTATTGTTCACATTTTGGTTGATTTAACCTCCGACCTTCTTCAAGCGTATCTTTCAAACTCGGCATTTTTCCGTCGAACTCGAGAATCTGCGCGGAATTTCGAACAGAACCCTTTATTTAATCCACGAGAATAGCATGATCTTGTTCCGTCAGCTATGTCAGGGTTGAAATCTTAATTTATTTGCTATTATCTTTTTCGTGTTGCTTGCACTAAACATTGAACCAGGATTTAATTTTCACGATTCATGTCAGACTTTGTCAAAGGCTCTAATCTATGGACTCTCCTCGCCAAACTTTCACAAGAAGCACCTGTCTAGCAGAAAACACTATCTATAATTTCCTCCACTCTTTATCTGTGCCTAAACCTAAACGTAGATTCCATGAACACAGCTTCTCTCTTAGAACTGCACGCCTGTAGAATTGTCTTCCGTTCTCCTGCTTTCCAGCTGACTACAATATGGTTGTCTTCAAGTCTAACGTAAACATGTTTTCGATGAGCCGTTCCATATAAGTTAACAAATTTACCGAATTTCCATTACTAACGATTACTTTATTGTCCAATTCAACCCTTATCTTTAACCCTTATCCTCGAGTGGCCTCTTGGCCTTAATAAGTCGTGATGCCTTTGTAAAAAAAAAAAAGCACCAAAAACTGATGAAGAAAGAAAATAAATGTAATAAAAAATGAATGATGAAAGACGGAGAGAAAGGGAGTAAACAATTAATAGAGAAATGAAGGAAGAAAAGAAAGAGAAAGACGCGGATGAAATACGCGGATGAAAGAAAAAAAATAGGAAGGAGGGATTAATCAAAGAAGAAGAAAGATAGGAAGAAAATGAAGAAAGAAAGGAATTGAAGAAGTTAAAAACGACGAAAAGGGGAAAATAACAAAGGCTAGAAAAAAAAAGAAAGAAAGACTAATGAACAATAAAGGAAGTAAAGGAAACAAGAGAAAAGGAAGGTGTAAAGGAAATGA
>NC_136518.1:50289964-50389964 GCF_053919585.1 Euprymna scolopes
ATATATATGTGTGTGTGTGTGTGTGTGTGTGTGTGTGTGTGTGTGTGTGTGTGTGTGTGTGTAATGGACACTTATGAAATTTGCGTCAATTTTGAAACGCGTACAAAATATGAAAACAAAATCGCCAAAATGTAAATTTCATTTTTTTTTAATATTTATTGTTGTTCTTAATTAATTAGTTAAATTTAGTTTTTGTTTCAGATAGTTCAAATTAATAACGGCATTGTCACGTTGACACACGGGTTTCTGTTTAATTTTCGTAGTTAAGCAACATTGAGCCTCGTCAGTACTAAAATGGGTGACCGCTTGTGAATTCCAGGTGCTGTACGTGCTTTCGTTTATCTCGGCACTCTTTCCGGTCGTACTGTGTTTTTCATTGCCACTAACCTCAAGCAGTGCCGATTCAGGCGAGGTGTGGTTTGAGACTGCGCAATCCTTGCTTCACAATTTCTACGTGAAGCTACCTTTACATGGGGTATCCATTGTCTTTCGACACTGTACGGAGGCATCGCATTAGTAAGAAAAATAAAAACGATAGATCGATCAGATTGCAGATTGCTGGAGCTCGCATAGCGGATGCTACTGTAACACATTTGGCTGATATGGTGGCTTTATTATCGAGAGGGACTGCCTCTGAGGTAATGATCGCATTGGAAAAAGAAGGGAAAACATTCTCCTCTGTACAAAATTCTGGACAAAAACCAGAAGCTGTGTGGAAGAGATTGTAAAGACCTTGTAAGGATTGTTAAGAAGGGGGTATAAAAATATAGTATACTTAAAATTACAGCAGAGATTAACAATCATCTGTATAAGCTGGTTTCAACAACAACAACAACAACAACAACAACTGTTCGCCGAGAGCTTCCTAAGGCTGGATTTTATGAGAGTGTTGCCATCATTTATTTAAAGATTCAAGGCGTTTCCATTATTACACGCACACGCACACACACACACACACGCACACACACACACACACACGCACATGCACATACACACACACACACACGCACACACACATATATATGACAGAAAAGAAGAGATAGGTAGAGAGAGAGAGAGAGAGAGAGAGAGAGAGAGAGTGAAAGGGGAGCAGGAGGGAGAGGGGGATAAAATAGACGATGTATAATACATTTTAATACCGTGGATATAGGATGCATCAGAAAAAACGAAAGGAAAAACAATTAAACACAGTAGTTGATGATTATTTCTTGTGTTTAATGGTTTTTGCTTTTGCCTTCGCCCTCCCCACACGCATGAGTATAAATTAGGTATATGTATATAAATACACACACACACACACACACACACACACACACACACACACACACACATACATGTAGCTGTTTAAACAAGATTAAACAAATGAGTAAATGGCGTAAGTTAATAAATTCAAATTTATTTGTTAATTATAAAACCACGCCATAACGAAGATTGCTATTAATATTTATCATGTTCAATTTGTAAGGGTACCAGTCTCACTTGAAAATTGAGAGTTGTATAAAATGGCCGCGCTTTATATATATATATATATATATATATATATATATATATATATATATATATATATATATATATATATATTTGGTGAGGTGTTTGAACAACACTTATAGGGAGCCATGATTTAATATACTATTTTGTTTTTAAATCCCTAAAACAGTGTTTCGTGGTAAACAACTGATGATCCCTTAAATTAACATTAGGACTATTGTGAATTCGAGGGAGCAAGTTGATGCAGCGATTGCAGGTGATTAAATGACTTACTGACTAAATATTTTTTTTTATATATAGTTTTAGAGCTTAGAAATTATATATATATATATATATATATATATATATATATATATATATATATATATATATATATATATATATATATATATATATATATATATAACTTTGGAATCGGTAAGGCTGGGCTGATTTTTTTGAAATTTCACATGAAGGTCGCGTGTACCGGGAAATGACTTTCACAAAGACGTACACCTGGCAACAAATGCACGAAACAATAAAAATAGTTATCAAATGTTCCAAAAGTTTCTTTGAATAGAAATTATGAACCCGACAACAGGCACCGCGAAGAAACAACAAACTTGACCAATCGTCAAAATGAAGACAAGTTAAATGTATATGTGAAAGGTCGTGTTAGCAAAACGTTACACAGATGCAATCAAATCGAACAAAAGTCAGGTTAATTCAGTGAAACGACATGAGCCGAATAAGACGCGCTTGGTGTGTGGCTACAGTGACAATTCCGCCATAAGAGGCGTTTTAGACGGTTATAAATGGTTATATAATAACAACTGAGAAGTATACTGGGGTTGGTTGACGATTTAGGCCAGGGTAGAATCAACCAGTCGAATTCCTTTACGTGCCTCTCCCTCCTAACGACCAACGATCCATCAACGTCACCGACAATAAAGATGTATTGTTATATTTTTCTATATTAGCGTGTCGTCGTTCTTTAAACATAGAAATATAACAACATATTCCATTTGATTTGCTTCGTGTCTTGTTTATCCTCTGTATTGTATGGTCATCTATAAATTTCCTTTGCATAAAAATATATTCGTTTTGGTTTTCTTCCAACGAATCCGATATTCGATTTGTCTATTTCGGCGGATGGGAATGATATTAAAAACGCGACCAGAGACGATGTAACATTTTTCATAGCTGGGTTATTCTGAAGACATTTGAGCAGTGATGGTGGTGCGGGTGCTTTCAGTGGTGGCTGTGGTGGTGACATCCGCAGTGCCAACTATGCGTTCGTTTGACCTTGGGTATTTTCGGCCACTCACAACTGGATCAGATTTATCCGATCATATTCGACTAAATTTTGCTATGAGTGGAAAACTTATTTCCCCTCTCTCTCTCTCTCTCTCTCTCTCGCTCTCTCTCTCTCTCTTTATTTATTTATTTATGTGTGTGTGTGTGTGTGTGTTTATTTACGGATCTGTATGTATAAGATAGTAGAGCATGGAAATTAGGTAATGTAATTAAATGTTTGATCTATCTATCTATCTATCTCTCTCTCTCTCTCTCTCTCTCTCTCTATATATATATATATATATATATATATATATATATTGGAGTGTGAAACATTTGTTGATCATCATTCAATCCCGGGGAAAGTCGGATCACCATGCTATTATATATATATATATATATATATATATATATATATATATATATATATATATATATATATATATATATATATATGTCAAGTCGATTGATTGCCTGCTCGTATTGGGGACCCATCGGTGTGCACTCGGAGAAAATTTTACATGTCTCTCGCAGTGATCTCGTTCACAGTATGTATGGCATAATCACGTTGACACACCGGTTCTCGTCAGATGACCGAAGTTAAGCAACGTTGAGCCTGGTCAATATCAGATGGGTGACGATTTGAGAATTCTAGGTGCTGCATGTGCTCTCCGCTTATCTCGGCATTTGTTTCCAGTCGTCCTGTTCATACACTTGCCACTGGTATTTAACAATGTCGACTTAGGAGAGGTGTGGTTGGTGATTGCGCGCCTCCTGCCACAAAAATTTGACGCGCAGGCACCCCTTCGTGTGTATCCATAGTCTTTCAAAGACTGAAGGAGCCCCACAGTTCACAGTAAATTGTAGTCTACATTGCACTGTAGAGAACCTACTGTTGACTTTATAAAATTACTTTTTAAACATAATGGCTTGCATCAAAGTTTAAAATGCATAAGTCGAATACCATTGCTTTAATTGTGCTCTCAACAGAAACGTTCATTTTGAACGGCATAATCACGTTGACACACCGGTTCTCGCTGGGTCACCGAATTTAAGCAACGTTGAGCCTGGCCAATACTAAATGGATGACCATTTGGGACTTCCAGGTGCTGTATGTTCTCTCTGCTTATCTCGGCATTGTTTTTAGTCGTCACTGTGTCGATTCAGGAGAGGTGTGGTTAGAGATTGCGCGACCCTTGCCTCACAATTACACGCCCAACTGCCCCTACAGGGGTATCCTTTGTCTTTCGAGACGGAATGGAGACATCGGTCGATTTTGAACGCGCCCTTGTCATATCAAAGAACGAACTGTTGATTTTTTTACCTGGCCTTACCGCTTGTGCGGTGATAGTTTGGATTTAAGTTTAACGTGAAAAAATCAAGCATCATGGTGCAATTGTTGTTTAACAGAAACATTCATTTCGAACGCGCCTGTGTCATATCAAAGAACCTACTGTTGATTTTATGAGTCGGCGCTTTCTGCTTGTGCGGTAATAAAACTTTTCAAATACACTTGTGATGTTAGGTTGTGTGACATGTTAACTTTAGTCAAAATCACATTTTCCTTCTTTTATTAGATTAATTCAGTTATCGGTTAATGATATTTATCGGAGACATTCCCATACAAAACCTATCCAACAACAATGTCAGGTATATAAAGCACCTTCTTGTGAAATTTCATAAAAAATAAATCGTTCCAGCCGTCACACATACACCCACACAAAGTTCCTTTTATATAATACAGTGTAACTCTTCTGGTCCCTGCGGTGCTCTTATATCCGGGTTACATTATATCCGGGGTTCTTATATCCGGGTTACACTGTATTATATAAAAGGAACTAATTTGGAGCCAGAGAAAAATCTCTCTTATATCCGTTTTTCTTACATTCGTGTATCTTATATCAGGGTTACAGGGAGTTTTATTAAATGGTGTAAATTATCTTTTCACGCTCAGTTCTGTTTAACTCAGCAACACTGACTTTTGCTAAGGTTGTTTCTCTCTCACCATGTTAACTTTAACAGCTCTGTTTTCTCGTGACGTAGCTGTATGATCCGCATAGCCTTAGTGTATGGTGCATGACTTATTTCTCACTGTTCATTTCTGGTATATGTTGCCAGGATATGCTCGCAGATATACCGTCAGTTACGTCAGAAATTCAACGCGAACTTAAAGTCTCCAGAGCTGAAAAAGGTTCTTCTGTTGTCAGATCCCATTTTTGCAAAGTTATTTAAAACCCAAAAGAAAGCCAAAAAGAAAAAACAAAACAAAACAAAACAAAAAAAAAAACAACACATTTATAATAAGAGAAAAACTACGGAGATTGCTCGCTACACACCGCCCCCCTACTCTTACCTTTTTTTTCCGGAAAGATGGGGAGGGAAGTGCAACATGAGTCTGCCAATGACGTCAGAAAACACTGGAAGGCGACATGTCGGAAAACGATTCCAGTACGTTATGGCAAACGCCCGCCCGCCCGCCGTCGACTCTCATTCCATTGGGGATTTATATGCATTTCCTATTGACGCACTTTCACAAATAATATTCATGGGCAGGAACAAATTCCAGAAATAAAAAACATGTTTTTTCTCTACCCCCCCCCTTTCCATCTTTTATTATTTGATGTATGAATACGCTACGTTATAAGGAGATATAATATATTAAGTATAGATTTTTAGTGTTTGCTTCAACAGTACTCAACATTAAAGCTGGGTAGTAAATTATAAAAATATATATAGCAATTAAGTTACATAGATGCGTCCGCGTTTCATCCCCGAAGGGAAGGTTAGACTAAGTGCTACTTAATCTGAAGATTGCCATAATTCAAATTTATAACTTACTATATATATATATATTAGACCTCTTCAAAATTGACCTTTTTCTTCAAACATATGGAAACTGATATTATCCCCATTCTCCAAGGTCTAAATTAGCTAAATATGCCAGTTATTGTGATCTTGGACCTTGGCTATGCCTGCCTCAAGAGCCATGTAATTTTATTGTTGACGTTTTTCAAAAACGCTGCAAAATTTGGGATATTATGTCCTCATTTTCATTGTAGCTTTCCAGAGGTTGATGCTATAGCATTGAAAGTGGTACCAAATGAAAGCTAATAAAATTTTCTTGCATATGGTAGTAAACACATGAATACCTGTGTAAATTTTAATTAATTTTAATGCACAAACATATGGAAACTGATATTATTCTCATTCTCCAAGGTCTAAATTAGCTAAATATACCAGTTATTGTGATCTTGGATCTTGGAAGAATATATATAGTAAGTAGAAGGTCCATATGATGATTCCCAAAAGGATGAAACACTAGTGTCTGTAGGTATTTAATTATTATAGTAAATAATAATGTCAGCCCCTTTAAGAAACTTGTTTCCTATCGTTTAGCACTTTCAGTTGTAATAAGTCGGTCAACTTAGCGCATACGCGTAGATCGTCATATAATGATTAGATCACTATGACTGACGTTAAAAGCATTTAAAAAAGAATAAATGTTTAATTTCAACTTTATCTCTCGCGGTTGTCTGTAGCCAAATGGTTCGGGTCTTTGCTAATGGAGCCAAACATGATTTCTGTTGCCAGGGTTCGAATCTCTCGACTGGCGTTAATCTTGACACCCTGCACTGATGATTCCCAAACGGATGAAACACTAGTGTCTGTAGGTAATTAATTATTATAGTAAATAATTGTATATATATATATATATATATATATATATATATATAATTACTATATATAAATATATATATTATAATTACTATATATATATGTATATTTTGGCAGCAAGTCATTATTCAAGCACTTCTAATTGAACACGACAAGGCTATTTTTTACCGATCTTTCTGGGTATCTTTTCCATTTGCCGAACGTTCTTTTTTATTTCAGTTGACGTGTTGTGTAGAATGGCGTCCAAACGTTGTTGTTCGGCCATATTCTACTCAAGCGCTTCCTATCGGTGCGTCCGATTATCATCAGGAGCGATTGTTGTTGTTGTTTCCTTTTTCTTTTCCTTTTCCTTTGGGGCTTGGTGTATTTATAGTTTTGTTATTGGCTATAAAGGTGGGTTGGGGGCGAATTATTTTTATTTTATTTTCATCTTTTTTAATTTCGATTTTCCTATTTTATAGCTTATTTATGTAGTTTCTTGTTAAATACTGTTAGTATATTAGTCCCGGCGTTAAATGAGATCCGGTGTAAAAAGAGCTGTCGTTTTTTTTTTATGTATGGCTTCTAGTAATTTTAGTCGTTGTGTGCAGTTGTTAAGATATCAAAGGAAAAGAAAAAGAAAACGATAACTACAACAATCGCTCCTGATGATAATCGGATACACTGATAGAAAGCGCTTGAAATAATAAAAAAAACCGTTCGGCAAATGGAAAAGATATCCAAAAAGATTGGAAAAAATATATAACTATTATGTTCAATCAGACGTGCTTGAAAATATATATATATATATATATATATATATATATATATATATATATATTTATATGAGATCACCTGTTAATTTGACACATTTAGAAAAGGATGAATCACCCCTATACAAAACAGAACCAAAGTAAAATTCAGCCGGATACTTGACTAATGAAAACATTAACCAGTGGAAAAGGAAAACAATGAATCTTATTGGGTAACTAGCTACACTAAACACCAGTGTCATTAATTTCATGCATTTTAGCCTGACGATTCTTTAGTGGGATGGAACACGATCAATTGTGTAAAGCTTATTTACCATGAATGTTTTCATAACTTGTACACACACGCGCGTGCGCGCTCGCACACACATACATACATACACACACACGCACACACACACATACACACACACACACACACACATATATATATAATAGTGAAATCAAAGGACATGCAACGTTTACCTTATATAAGCAATGGTAAACCTCAATCTAATATAAATACCAATATTCATATATAGATACTTTCATCCGAATAAAATAAGAAAGCTCAATACACAAATAATAGAGAGTAGAGCTTATTATAAGAGAAAAAAAAATTAAAACTGTAAGTTTAAATTTACAATCAAATTTATTGTTCGATTGAACACTCTAAGTAATAATTTACAAAGTCCTTATTCCGCGGAGTTTCAAAGAATTCTATTCTTACTATTTTTCTCATCAGAGGAAAGAAAGAAATCAGCAAATTATATTTGTAGCAATGCTAGAACTTAAATTCGTTTCTTATTGTTGAGCACTTTCCGTTGAATTAAAAAGTCGGTCAATTTAGCTCTTATGCGTAGATCATCGTATAACGATTTGATCACTGTCTGTCTGACGTAATGAACATTTAAATTAAAATGTTTAAAATTCAACGCTATTTCACACGGTTAATAGTAGCCGAATGGATACGGCCTCCGCTAATCGAGCCAGAGATGTCTCGTGTCGCGGGGTTCGAATCGTTCGACTGGTAGTAATCGTGACACCCTGCACTGAAGAATCCCGAAAGGATGGAACACTAGTGTCTGTAGGTATTTAATTATTATAGTAAAAAATAATTATATATATATATATATATATATATATATATATATATATATATATACATAACTGCTTCATTTACTCACATAAAATTACTATACGAGAGTATAAATTTATGTGTTAACTCTAAGTATTTACTTCAAAAGTGCTCAATACGTAAGTAGAGCTAGTTAGTAAGTTATAAAATATCTATGGCAATTAAGCTACACTGAATATTCCGCGTTTTATTCACACAGCCTGAAGAGTCCTAGAGTGGATGAAACGCGGAATATTCAGTGTAGTTTAATCGCCATATATATTTTATAACTTACTATATATATATATATATATATATATATATATATATATATATATATATATATATTAAAATAAGAGGGTTGTCACCAACAATGTGTATTTTTTAACATTATTTTATTATTCCGTGTCTTGGTTTATCATTGAGAACTATGTTTAGATCATTGTAATAATGTTTTTAAATCATTGAAATCGTTTTTAACGCGTTTCAGACGTTCTGTGAAGCGTCCTCTTCAGAAATTATTTTCAAAATGTGTTGGAGATGTAAAAATAACATTTTCGTAGTTCATTTGAAGTGTTTCCAAGGGGTGGAAACGTGTAAGTGTCTACTATTCATCGGAATGTTCAATTTTTATTACTCTTTTATTCGGCTGTGGGAAGACCGCTGAGATATATTATATCTCGGCGGCCTCGGCTGTGGTCACTCCTGTGTTGTATTTCTCTCTCTCACTCTCTCTTTCTGCTTGTGTTTTCTTTCTTTTCCTTTAGGGTAGGATGTGTGTGTGTGTGTGTGTGTGTTTTCTTTTAGTGGTTTGAAAATGTGTGTACTGTTTTATAATAATATGAGGTTATTTGCTTCCCTAGGAAGGTGTATATATATATATATATATATATATATATATACATATATATATATATATATATATATATATATATATATATATATATATATATATATATATATATATATATAAGAATCATGGTAATAAAATTAAGTATTATTTTATCCCTACACTTTTATCGGAGGGTGTACACTTTCGAGCTTATATTCATAAAAAATAATAATATAACGTCTGTACATTAATTTTTTATATATAAATTACTTTTAACTTTTTTGATCGCATCGCCTAAATAAAAAGACACTAAATGTTCTTTTTCATTTTGAATGAAAGATGTCTTTACGAATTAATTTCAGGCGGCAGAGCTTGTCTATTTACTTTCTCGCTAACCCTAAACATTTGAAATGGTTTCGTCCGGAAGATATTTTAATCGCTAACGTAAATATATACCTGGCCCGTTACAAAATAATTCATTAGCAAGAAACTCCTAGACGAAACCATCTCAGCAAAAAGGATTTAAAACAAAATAGCAAGTTCATCATCTCCCTCTCTCTCATTCGATGCTATTTTTTCACTCAAAACAAGGCAAGTTGTCACTGAAGAGGACGGACAGCAAGATGTTTGGTCACATTACATGTAATTTTTTTGCGTGTTAGTACGTTCGAGAAAACAGGGAACAGGAAAGAAAATTCCAAAGGCAAACCATTCGCGGAAAGAAACTACACGAGTAGAAAATCTTCAGTAGATAGGTGGGATTTTGCTGCTAGAGTAGGTCACAAATATTTACGCTGAAGTGGTAAAAAAGCGGCGAGTTCTCTCTGCTCACATTCCATGGAAGTGTCCGTAAAACAGCGGCGATACGACAGAGGCTGAAGCGTTGCAGGCAGCGCGAAACATATTAAGTAAGAAATTCTGTTTTGTGTGTGTTCAAGAGTGAGAAACAAGTGCTTGGTGCACCAGAGCAAACCTTGCAACAATACACCATGAACCAAACACAAGCGAATGATGGCTTTATACGGATACAGAATACTTACAGGTGTAAGCGGTTTCGAATGGTTTCGATTGTACTAGTTGCTACTCACAAGGTGTAGGTTAACTTGTGATATATGTAGTTCAAGAATCTGCGGAAGGTGTAAGGAGTATAGATACGACAGATCAACTCGAATGCTAGAATTCTACCCGCTCAGCAACACTCGCTCTATATAAGAAAACGTAAAGTACGTAAAAATATGAACATATCAATAAAAACATAAATGAGTGGTGTTCCAGTTTGGACTTTTCGTGTTACGTAATATGCCTTAGGGAGACGATCGTAAAACTGGGAATTGGTCATGCTTCCATAGTTTATGAAATTATATATTAAAACAAGCAATACAGGGCGGAACGATAAAAGTGTCGCCCTAGGAAAGACGACGTTGTTCCATTTCCGTTTGATAAAAACCGTTTTCTTTTTGTAGACCATCTACTAGTTGATCACGTGTGTACCGATCCCAAAAAACGATAGGCGCTTTCTATCATGTCTGAAAGTGACACAATGTTGAACGAGCGAAATCGGAGATACGCCGCTGTACAACTCATGTAATCTACCGATCCAAGTTATGACAACGGGACCATTGCCAGCACCCTCAAAATTGTTCTGATGATATAATAAAGTTGTATGTAACTTTTATTATTCATTTTTTTTACTTTATATATATATATATATATATATATATATATATATATATATATATATATTAGTGTTGGGACGATTAATCGGAATCGGAATCGGAGATCAGAAAAATTGGAACTTTTGTGGGTATCGAAATCGGAAAATTATAGCCTAATTTCTGATTCCAAACCGATTCTTTTAATTTTTTTTTTTTTAATAAAAAATGAAACAGCATAAATGTTTTGGTTTCTTTTTACTATTAGAAGTTGTTCATTTACACCATAAGACATCTATTCGCTAAATGTCTATACGCCACCACCCGAGGGAGTTCACTTGATTATTAAATGGTTTTAAATGCTCTGGACGAAGTTTTTAAATTTCGTTAGCGCCTGCTGTACATTGGCGATGTCTGCCATCGGCTTCTGAAAAAATTAAAGTTTTATGGCGCTTCTCTTTGGATGGAAACAAAAAATATAGATGAAAATCTCTGATGAGTTTATCAAAATCTTGAATAAAATGCATAAAGAGAAAACATCCTGAAGATTTTCTTATTAAAAAGGAAATTATATCTACATTTAAAATTCCCTAAAAAGAAGAATGTGATTGGGACATTTATTACTGTAATTAACAGAAAGAGAAAAGAAATGATAAACAAATATGCAGCAAATAAATGCTACCAAAGGCAAGACTCTTCTACATACCTGATTAAATTTGTGTTTAAACTTCCTTTAAAGTGTGATTTTAGTTCATTTAGTTTAGGTTCTATATAGAATTCATATTCTTTATGTTAAATTTAGTGTCTGCTCTTTGAGTTAGAATTTTAAGAATGTCTGCCCAATAGCCCCGACAGAAAGACCATTGATAACCACTCAAAATCGAAAATTAAACGAACGCAAACAAACGCTGGTAAAAACACATAAATAAATTTTAACAATCGATCGAAAATGTTATGCTATACAAGTAATTCGTTTAATTTTCAATTTTTGAGCGATTAAGCAAGAATGGGCCGGAAATGAGTATCATTTTTCGTTAATTTTATGTGCGAACTAGCTTTCCTACGCGAAATTTAAAAATAATTGTTTTCTTTTCTTTCTTTTTTTGCCACATAATCATTTAAAAATTTAGAATCCCATATTGGGGAAGTGATTTAGCTAAAGGATTAATATATTTACTGCTGCTATTATTATTATTATTATTATTATTAGTAGTAGTAGTAGTAGTAGTAGCAGCAGTAATAGTAGTAGTAGTAGCAGCAGCAATAATAGTATATGTAATTTGTTTTTCTTTTATAGTTATACAAGTCATGTTAGTAATCGACCAAATGCGTATAATTGTAAGAAAAAATATAAACATTTTTTCAAAGAGGGAAGGTACAGAACAGTTAACAGAAATCCCTACTAATGTTAAGAATGCTTTTCGAAATAGTGCGTTATTATATAGAAACACATTCTTGGCATAGGATGGGCTTTATTAACTATTCTCTTTCTACATTGGTTTCTTATTTTGCATACCAATCGTCGTGTAATGTGAGGGGGGGAGCAGCACGCCGGCGCGCCAGATTTCAATCCGCACTTTTTTGTTCGCCAAAAAGTACGCAAAAATGTCCCCCCAGTGCGCGAAATTTTATTCCGCCATAAAAACAAATTTCTACAGAAAAAATTATTTTTACATTTTTATCTAGCGAATAAACATAAAAGTACATATGAAAAACCACGTTTATTATTGTTTTTTAATTCAACAACGGAACTAAACTCGATGTTTTACTTCTATGGAAATATATACTTTTTTTGATTAATCTCTGTGTGGCGTACCGGGAAAATATTTTTTCTAATGAATAAAAATGAATAAAATTTATTTTTACAAGAATCTTTATACATTTTTTTACCCAATAAACATAACATTTCATATGAAAACCACGTTTATTAATTTTTAAATCCAACTTATACAACAAAGCTGAAGTTGATGTATTCGATTCTAAAATAAACTAACTTTTTGATAAACCCATGTACTGGTAAGGGGTCGCCAATTTATAGGAGAGGTAAGTGACCAGACTTTAGGTAGAAACCGTCTTCCTATAATAGATATAAAAAATGCAACGACAACAGTAAATAGCAATCAACTCGGACACAATGTTTGTATATTTAAATAATATTTTTATTTAACCAAAGTAGCTTTATGTGATATATACACTAGCCTCCAAAAGTTAAGGAACAGTCGATCATTTCTTTTTAAATGGCTTCTAACTTTATGAAAAACGAAAAAAAATTGGTGAAGTTTCCAATGTTTAATAATGGTAGTTAAATAAAATAAAAAATGCTTTTTTTTTATTTTTAATTTTGAATACATATTAGGTTTTCTGGTATGTGACCATTTGTCTGATCCGAAAAGATTGAATTTAGATTCATCACTAAAATGAACCTTTTCCCATGTTTTCTTCCCAAAACAACTGGAAAATTCACCAAAAAAATTGTTTTTTACGTTTTCATAGATAAAGTTAAGAGTCATTAAAAAAAAATGATCAACCGTTCCTTTACTATTGGACCCTACTGTAATTATATATATATATATATATATATATATATATATATATATATATATATATATATATATATATATATATATATATGGAATATATTACGTTGTTTCTTTACTGGTGATCTGTTGTCATAAAATTAAATTCAATTAAAAGTATTTTGGATATTTTAAGCAGGACAGTTCATAGAGTAAATGTGGTATTCTGGTGATTTCTGAAAATGATGGATAAATTGTGAAAGAATTGAGAAGAAATGGGTCGAAATGTGTCAAGTTGAAAAGAGGATAGACAGAATGTCTCCAAAAGTAATGGCTGGAAATCCTTCACGACTGTGGAAATTGTTATTCCAAGCATATTTAACGAAGAAAACCGCGAATAAAATGTATCCCATTCCCAGATGTAGCATTGATTCTCGAAGCCTAATTTAATTTTTTTTATTAAATTTTATGGTAAGCAAAATAAATATTCTAGAGTTCACGTGCCTCTTCAACATCACAGGTTTTAAAAAGCTTTTCGCGCCTATTTGATAAACGGCAATACGGTGCCTATTAGAGTGTTCACACTTTAATATCAAAAGATTTAAAATGCTTAGACATTTTTTGCGGTACTTTGACCTTTGTGTTGTCTGACACTATATCCTCTGAAATATTTCATGTTTCCTTATAATTTATTTAGTTTTGGCAAAAGTTAAAATATAGATTAAAATCTTACAAGTTTTTCAAAACCTTGGATAGAATATATAAGAGCAAACTTTTAGAACCCCCCCCCCAAGTCACAGTTCTCTTCGCACTCTTCCAGTGAAGGTCTGATTGGTGCTTTCTTTCCTTGATATTTCCATCCTCTTCGGTCCTACTATACTATCTGGGATAGTGCCAGTTGATGCTGGCTCTACAAGTTTTGTCTGGGGAGTTAATTTACGATTATACAGATTCAGTTTTCTTGGTTTCATGTAATGTCCTTCCATCTTTCCGTTTCACTTCCATAGCTGTTTCCATACAGTCACTGGCGCTTGTAGCTCTACATTTCGCCTGTTCTCATTATTGGTATCTTTGTAGTCATCCCCATGTTTCCAATTTTTCCTCTTCATTTTTTGAAGTTTTTTGTGTGGTTGTTCGTAGTGTTCTTAGAATTATCAGTATTATCTTGACTTTCTTCATCTTCTATAAGCCTTTCAGTTCTTCTACCAGTTCAGCCTATTTGTTTCACTGTCCCGTCTTCTTGATATTCACCCTGTGGTCTGCCGGAACTCTATGATCTGTCAGGACTTTTCCTTATTGTTAATTATATTCACATCTGGTTTCTTTGCTTGGATGGGTTTACGTCCATGTCCCATAGGATATTTTTTCGCTTTTTAAAACTACTAAACTACAAAAAGTCTGTGCTTGTACAATTTGTCAAGGTGTTCAAGATGCAGGCGTTTGCGTAGTTGTCAATGTACTGGTTTCCCCTGTCTGGTCATGGTCTATTCTTATATTTTTAAGTTAGTTTGCTACATTCACTTATTATATGGTTTACTGTTTTGTCCCCTTGTCCACAGAGTCTGCATTTGCTTTGTTCTTGTGTTTTATTGATCTTTGCTTTAATATAGTTGGTTCTAATCGTGTTATGGTGTTAAAATATGCAGTTATTGTTATTATTATTTAGTTAACTTCATAATAGGCACCAAAACTAGCGGGGATAGTCATAGAGTTTAAATTATTATTATTATTATTATTATTATTATTATTATTATTATTATTATTATTATTATAAGGTGGGAGATGATTGAAAAGTGTAAAAGATTGTGTTAGAACCGAGGAGATGTCGTTAAAGGAGCATATGGTTAGAAGTGAGGAGTGGATGCTTAAGATTGTGGCCAATAAGGTTGATTATGTGAAACGTATGGATAGAGAAAGGGCAGAGGAACTGGCTAGGAAGAAAATGCATGGAAGGTTCTTCCAGGATTTAGCAGAAGTGGCTGATGAAAGATCATGGCAATGGCCCAGAGCTGGGTATCTGGCTAAGGGTACTGAAGTTTTTGTTCGTGCAGCACAAGAGCAGGCATTAGGAACACGATTGTTCAAAAAAAGTGGTTCTAGGAGATGAAGTTGCTGCAGAATGCCGGATTTGTGGTAAGACCTCAGAGTACCTTGCAGCAGGGTGTAGTGAACTAGCCCATAGAGAGTACCGCAAAAGACACGATCGTATGGGACTCCGGATATATTTGGAGGTGTGTAAGAAGATTGGGGTGAAGTGTGCTGGACAATAGTTTGAGGAGGTGCCTGATTAAGTGAGAACAAGTGAGGATGGCAAGGTAGAGGTATGGTGGGACAAAAGTGTCATAACGACCAAGCAATTGGAACATAATCGTCCGGATTTGATCGTTATTGACAAGGTCTCAAAAACTGGCAGATTGTAGACTTCTCAGTACCCCGGAACAGGAATGTGATAGAGAAGGAGAACGAGAAGTGGAGCAATTATTATATATTATTATCAAAAATCGAAAACATCCGATTTAAAAAAAATAGCCTTCTTTTTCTTAGAGATAAAAAAAAGAATTTTTGCAGTAGAATATTTTACATCACACCGGTATAACATTGGCCGGTGTAACGTAAAATATTATCCTGTAAAAATTCTCCTATTTTTAATCTATAAGAGGAGAAAGATTATTTTTTTTTAGATCGTCAAGCCCAAATATAAGTTGACGTTATATTTTGAAGAAACACAGATGGAATTTGATGAACGATATTATCATTATTAATTTTTTTTTTTTTTTCAAATTAGTCCACCGGGTAAATTATTCCTCGTAATATATAATATTCAACAGAGGATTTATTCTATAATAATGCATACGCAATCTGCAAAAATTAAAATATCGTGTTTAAGCATATTGTACGACCGGGCAACGCCGGGCGTCCAGCTAGCATATATATATATATATATATATATATATATATATATATATATATATATATATATATGAACCGAGATAAATACGGTTGTGTGTGCGCGCGTATGCGTGTGTGCATTCGATTACACAATGAGTCACTCTTCGATAGATTGAAAAAAAATTCTGGAGTAATCTTTTAGAAAGTCATTGACCTTCAAACCATTTCCCCTCTCCATCCGTCAAACCTCACTCACCATCACCAATAATTGGTCAAGTAATTCCTGCTGGAAAAAATCCAAAATGCTGCGTCGGCAAAAACAAATTAAAAACACTTCGAACCTAATATGCAATAACCTACATTGCTTTCGTTCGCAATTCGGTCAGATTTTTACAGAGCAGGCGTGAGCAAAAAGACGTTATTAATTCTCGTGTACATGACGTGCTGTTGCCACATATGGGCTGATCCATATAACACTAGCCTCTCAGTCATAAAAAAGGTCTAAAAATGAGTCTCAAATCTAAGAAAACGCGTACTGTCCGCCAAGCTTTAACCACTGTCCCATCACCGCAAAGTTGTATCCTTGTGCTTGTTTTACAAGTACTTTATTTGAATGTGTTCTAATGAACTTATAAAACAAAGTGTACCTCGACGTAAATAACGCTGGTTAACTCGACAAGCAACTTCACTGTTGCCGGAAAGCCTTCTATTCTAATAGTTTCTTCCATCGGACTGCTAGACTTTGGAATTTCCTCCCTGTTTCCTGCTTCATTGAACGTATTAACTTGCAGAAGTCACAAACCAGTTAGGCTGTTAAAAGTACTTAAAGTCGTGCGCGTTTTGTTCGCTCAGGGTATAAAGGCGATAATTTCCAGTCATCAGTGAGTATCTGGTTGCATTTTGAGGGGTCAATCACTAGACCAAGTGACAAGTATGCGAATGGAACAGACTTACTGCACATTTTACCTTTGTGAACAAAACTTGCGAAAAAGGCCAACATCCATGGGGCCGCGAATACATCTTTTACTGGATTATGTTTTAATCTGTAGAATTTATACTAATTTCATAAGGATATGTTAGTACGTGATAGTGCATTTTTTTTTTACCTGAAAAGTATTTGTTCGAAATTCCATTATACGACACAAGCACCAAAAACGATATTTCAAAGGTAAACATCACAGAGGCAATGCTTTGGTCCAATGACAAGGAGAGTCCCAACACTGACCGGAAACAAACACCGAAATAAGCGAAGAATACATATAGCTCCAGGAATTCCTAAATGGTCACCTATTTTAGTACTGACCAGGTGTGTCAACGTGATTATGCCCTATTTGGGTGGTCGAGTTTAGATCCGGGCTTGAGGTAGTTGCTTGTCCAGCCGTACTGATGAACTGTGATACAGCGAAACAGTAATATATATATATATATATATATATATATATATATAATCCTTTTTTATCTATAAGAGGAGAAAGACTATTTTTTAGATCGTCAAGCCCAAATATAAGTTAACGTTATATTTTAAACAAACACAGATGGAATTTGATGAACGACATTATCATCATTAATATTATATATTACGAGGAATAATTTGCCCGATGAACTATATATATATATATATATATATATATATATATATATATATATATATATATATATATATATATTGAAACTTAGACGTAACAAACCAAAAATATTAAAATATGACAGACCATAAGAAATGCAATTTCAACCTTAAACATAATAGACCAACAAAACTGCTATAGAAAAATAAACCTCGTCGATCATGGAAAATTATATCGACACACATACAATTATATAAACACACATACAATTATATAAACACACATACAATTATATAAACACACAGACAATTATCTAGACAAACATGGATGTCCATCTATGAATTCTGACGATGCTTGTTGGATATTTCCTCTCTTTGGGGATCTTCCTCTAGTTGAAACAATATGTAAACTCATTCTGGACTCACAGTAATAAATTTCTTATATACTGCTCTGGCTACACATTGAGCACTCTATTCCGGTTTTTTCACCACTGGTAAATAAATATATATATATATATATATATATATATATATATATATATATATATATATATATATATATGTATGCACATAAAGATATGAACAGTACATAGGGCCCGAGCAAAGTTAGGCTGAACTGCTAGTTAAACAACCGAAATGCAATTTTAAACGGAAGTATGACAGACCAACGAAAATGTTATTTCGACCTTGAATGTGACAAATAAAGGAAAATTCTATTTCCAGCTATTAAACGTTATTTTAAGCCTGATAAACCAAAGAAAATACTATTTCGACCTTATGTGTAACACACCGACTAAAATTTTATTTAAAATTTATGCTTGAAAGATGAAACTTTCTATTTCAAACTTAGGCATAATCAACCAACAAAAATGCTGTTTAAAATTAAACGTGACGGACCAGCGAGAAATAAATTTTAAAATTAAACATAGCAGACCAAAGTAAATTATATTTTAAACCTAAACGTAGCGGATTTGCCGGTATGAGAAACAAAACCAATTTTAGAGAAGATTAGACGCATCAAATAGTTAAAATGCGCCCATCTCAACTAGAGCGTTTAGCGATGAAAATGCTATTTCAGGCTTATGGGTGACAGACTGACATATGGAAAGAAGAAAGGTCTCTTATAGTAATTCTTGGACGTATTTCAAAACTTGACTACTTTTAATTTACATATTATTAAAAACTTATGGTACTTTGGAGTTTGTCTGTTCGCGCAAAAATACAATTATTATACGAAACGTTTCATACATCTAACGACTGTGAAAAAATACAGAAACCAGCTAATTTTATAAAGTGGTAAAATTATTGAAAATTGTGGTCCATGAACAGCTGATAACGCTCACTGATTGAATCGAAAACATTCGTAATCAGTTTAATTGGTACGTTGACAAATCTTCTTTCAAGAGTTACTTTCAATTCATTCATTTTAGCTTATTTTGTTGTGTGAATCCTGTGTTTACCATGCCTCCGCTTCCCCGCCTCCAAAAAAGAGAAAAATTCATGAGGAGGGTGTCAAATCTTGTTAACATGGACAGTACTCGAAACTTCCTCTTCGTCCTACCTATCTGCTTCACAGGTGACTATCAAGATATGCTCTTACGTCATGATGATAGTGGGGAAGTGCTCCATCCTGTTGGAAGTGCTAATCTGTATTCATAAACATCTCTTGGGGACGTGACATAGCGTATTCATGTAGCAAGAGATAATTTAAAGAGTGTACACATTTTATGTGACCACGCTATAGAAACATGATTGGCTGACAACACAGGCAGGGTACACATTATTAGACAGTAGTTTTTCTCCTCTTTATGCAATATAGTAAGGACAGCTATATACAGATACCGAGTTATGAGTGAAATAACGTCACGGCAAAGAAAAGGAAGACTACAAAAAGAAAAGAGCACGTTCGAATATACGATCGCGTTAGAGACGTGGATGACGTTCGAGAGCACGTTAAGTTCGTCATTACGGTAACAAGAGAATGAAGAAACAAATTCCATTGTACAAAAAGAACGAGTTGAAGTTCTTTTCTATTTTTCTTTGTCTGCTTTGCGACTGGGGCTACAATAAGTTCTCGGAAAACGTTACATGCATACGTATATTCTTTTCCAGTTACTAACTGATCTTTGATTTAGCAATCTCTTCTTTATTTTTCTTTATGTGGTGGCTTTTGTTTGCTTCCAGTCTCATGTTTATTCTGATTCGACCTTTTAACCTTTGCCAGTCAGCATGTTACTATATGATTAAAAGTACAATCAAGTGGAGAATAATTATTGTTCAGGGTTAGCTAACATACCAAACGTTCAATATATAACACTATTTCGATCTATATACTATTAAACAAAGTAACGATACTTTTGGAGTTTATGCGGAAATAGAACCATGCGATTGTTTGACCAAAAAAGGAATATACAGCGTACACATTACTAAGGCAGTAATTCTTATGGTGTGAATACATAAATTTGAATCTCACGTAATTCTAAAAGATTTTTAAAATCAATATGTACAATGTTACTAGTGGTTAGGGCGCCCGGCTTTGTTCGGGCGTAAAATACACTTAAATATATTTTAATTTGTCCAGCTTACGTATATATTATTATAGTCGTATATAATATTAAAGTCGTTATTTCAAAAGTAAAAAAGTAGGTGCCACCAGCAAGAATCGAAACCAAAATAAAAACTGGTGACGTTACCACAGTACCAACGGATCTGAACTGATGAAAAATAAACTAAGATGAATGTACAAAATGTATAATGATTATTTAAATTTTGACATATTTTTGATCCCTTAAAAACTATTTTAACCAGCTATAAAAACCGTCTGTAAAAATCGTATCATACACAGCTATAAAAACCGTCTCTAAAAATCCCATCATAACCAGCTATAAAAACCATATATAAAACTCCCATCATAACCAGCTATAAAAACCGTCTGTAAAACTCCCATCATAACCAGCTATAAAAACCGTCTGTAAAAATCCCATCATAACCAGCTATAAAAACCGTCTGTAAAAATCCAATCATAACCAACCATAAAAACCGTCTGTAAAAAATCTCATCATAACAAGCTATAAAAACCGTCTGTAAAAATCCCATCATAACCAGCTGTAAAAATCCTATCATAACCAGCTATAAAAACCGTCTGTAAAAATCTCATCATAACAAGCTATAAAAACCGTGTGTAAAACTCCCATCATAACCAGCTATAAAAACCGTGTGTAAAACTCCCATCATAACCAGCCATAAAAACCGTCTGTAAAAACTCCATCGTAACCAGCTATAAAAACCGTCTGTAAAAATCCCATCATAACCAGCTGTAAAAATCCTATCATAACCAGCTATAAAAACCGTCTGTAAAATCCCATCATAACCAGCTATAAAAACCGGCTATAAAAATCCCATCATAACCAGCTATAAAAACCGTCTGGTTATGATGGGAGTTTTACAGACGGTTTTTATAGCTGGTTACGATGGGAATTTTACAGACGGTTTTTATAGCTGGTTATGATTGGATTTTTTACAGACAACATGAATAATATATATATATATATATATACTTATTCTCAGGTAAACAATGTCCAAGACAAAGATAAAAGTGATATGCGAGGTGACGTCACACTTTTCAAAGCTGGAAAATTGAATCCTCACCATTGAATGAATTTATAGGTCATACATTTCAACTCTGGTTTCATATTTCGTCGTTTACTGCAATGTCATGTTTTAAGGTCATTGCTTTCCTTCTTTTTTTTTTTTTTTTTTTTTTTTGTGTGTGTGTGTGTGTGTGTGTGTGTGTGTGTGTGTGTGTGTGTGTGTGTGTGACTATGATTTTTCGCGATCAGGTTTCTCTTGTAATTGTAGAAACTGTTAACAAATACAAAACACACAAGTCTAACACTAAACAACCTGCATGGTTTGCTTGTAATAGAAACATTCAAAGTTCAAATTTCTATGTGTTGTTTCTTGTTTATTTTTTATTTAATCAATGTTTATATATCGTGC
This sequence comes from Euprymna scolopes, assembly GCF_053919585.1. Taxonomy (NCBI): domain Eukaryota; kingdom Metazoa; phylum Mollusca; class Cephalopoda; order Sepiida; family Sepiolidae; genus Euprymna; species Euprymna scolopes. Next base: position 50,311,700 of record NC_136518.1, read on the forward strand.
AGGAGGGCTCAAACAGATGTACCCCTAATCCTAACCCTAACAATCTAAGGCGGAAGCGACAGATGAATATGGATACCGCGATTAATCAGCAGGGTGAAGCAACACCGCATACGCTAATGCTTAACTCACCATGCCCATTACTATTTTCCATAGGAAACACACTTGATCAGACATTCTTGATCGAGACATATACTCTTTGGATTTTTTTCGATAGCGATACCTAAAATGTCTATGGTAACAATCCACAAATTACTGCTGTAATCAAGAATGATATTTGAATAGAGATTAGGAGAATTTTCACAAGAATTTTGGATAGGACTATTAGAAATTTCATTGTGCGAATATTTTTTTGTTTTTTTTTATATGGTAGTCACCACTTATCAAGGCCAGGAAGCCATTCGGGGATAAGGGTTATTGCGTGTACAGGAATATATGGGATAATATCGTAGTAATTGTTTGTAATGGAGATTTGATAAAGTGTCTTACTTAAGGGGGCGGTTTATCAGGAACTTGTTTATGTTGGACTTGAAGACATCCAAGTTGTAGTCAGGTGGGAAACAGGCAAACGGAAGAGAGTTCCACAGGCGTGCACTTCTAAGAAAAAGGCTTTGTTCATGAAATCTACGTTTTGATTTAGGCACAGATAAAGAATGGGGAAAATTATTGACAGTGGTTTCGGCTAGACAGGTCCAAGGTGATTCATCGCAAAGGAGTTTGAATCGAATACATTATAAACTGAGCTCTGCTAGCAAAGTATATCCATTACTACTTTACGTACGTCGATTTCTTTCGTCTGTGGTGATTGTCAGTGCGTAGATTTATATCGTTCCAGACAAGGCATGAAGCTACTTGATGTAAGGAGCTGGCTAGAACTAAGTATGATTATCGTAAAGATAGGATACCTACTGGCTTAAAAGGCTAGTGCTATAGATTAGGACGAAAAACAGTCAGCAGAATGTATTTAAAAATAAGCTACAGGAATATAATAATAATAATAACAACCTGTATTAAAATTAAATATAAAAAAATCGAATTGATGAGGATAATTCGACCAATAAATCAAACGTGTTGTAAAAATGTAAGCATGGAAGAGATCAAACAATTCTGGAGAACACATGGCATAATAATATTTATAGAACAGACTGAGACTAGCAACATCACATTTGTAAGAGACAGGTAGCAAAGAAGAAAAAAGTGGGGCCAATCAAATTACAGATAAGTTTCGCCATCTTGTCAGTGGTGTAGAACTTCATCAGCCCAAATGCGACAACAGTATTCCATACATGGTCTGATAGTTGATTCGTAGAGAAAAAGAATAGACTCAGTTACGAAAACATGTTTAGAGCGATAGAGAGATGCAACTTTACGAGGAGCAGAAAGAGTGTTGGGTCTAATCTATGGACTCCATGAAAGATTTGATGAGAAAGAAAATCCAAGAAGTTTTAGAGTCGAGTTCTCTTAATTATTTCTCTCTCTCTCTCTCTCTCTCTCTCTCTCTCTCTCTCTCTCTCTCTCTCTCTAAGATGGTAGACCATAAAAACGATGAGGAACAAATTGCCTCTCCCTCTCTTCCCGTCTCCATTTATTTTCCTCTTTATCTCATCTTGTCTCGTCCAAGAGAAGAACCATCCATGATAATCTCACGAAGAAAAGGGGCACGCCTACGATTGAAAGGCACGAACTAAGTCTTAACAGGATACTAAATGCACAAGTTCAGCAAAAATAAAATGCCAAGTCGACACCCCTTCGGAGCACTCAGCTGCTCAACACCCGCTGGAGAAGGGAGAAGAAACAAAGTTCATAGATTAGATCCAGTATTCTTTCTGCTTCTCATAATGTTGGTTAAGCAACGTTGATGTTGGTCAGCACTAACAATTGGTGACTATTTGGGAATTCCAGGTGCTGTATGTGCTCTCCGCTTATCTCGGCATTGTTTCCAGCCGCCTAGCACTAGTACTTGCAATTGAAATCAAGCAGTGTTGATCTAAGAAAGGTATGGTTGGGCTTGCGCAACCTTTGCTCCACAATTACTCACGCAAGGGGTATCCATTGTCTCTTGAGATTAAACGGAGGCATTGTTATCGTCGTACATCTTCGTCGTTATTCAAGGTTAGCAACTTTATTTTTCACAAATCTTCTCTTGATCGGTGATCTTAATTCTAAAAAAAATTTTTTTTTCGTGACATATTTTTCAATCCAAGACTGCAAAGTATGTGGGCTCCCTACAATAAAACAATAAAACAAGAAATGTTTATGTTTATATTTCCCTCACAAACTTGAAATTATCAAAACAACCAAAGTCTCGTATTATTTGGATTATTTGTATTTAGTTTTTTTTTTTTTTACTACATCCAGACAGTGAATCCTTGGCAATTCTAAAAATAGTTATACTCGTTAACTAAAACTAACTAACTCACCCACCTCAGTATAATAAATCATCTAACATTTTAACCTGTACGCTTCGAGTACAACTGAACTAAAAAGTATTCGGTGATAAAAACTAGCTTACCCACTCACCTCGATATATTACATAAGAAGGCTTAAAAACAAATGTTACAAATAAATTTACACCCGCGAAACATCCAACTGAGAAAAACAAATTAATTTGACGAAACAAGTACGTGCGTAATTATTATGCTTAATAAGGGAAAATAGTCTTTTTTTATGTTTGTTTTGGTTCTGGAATTCGATGGAGAAAAGGAAAACAAAAAAAGAAAGAGGGTTCCTCGTATAAACTAGAAATGGTAAATAACACGTGCTTTAAATGTTGGTTTGCGCATGTCTCTGAAATTGTATATGGGCGTGTTTTCATGTGTTCAGGTCTATCAGTGGTAACCGATGATATCTAAAATACTTTGCACATACTTAAAACTACACCCACATACATACATACATACATACATACATACATACATACATACATACATACATACATGTATATGCACACACATACACACGCATACACACATATATGTATGTATTTATATATACGTTTGTAAGAATATATACTTATGTTGTATATATTCAATAAAGTTGTTCTAAATTACCACAGTTAATTAAGCTCAATAAAAACGGATTTACACGTTCAGAGAATATATGTCGATAGTAAACATTCCAAAACCACAGATGTATGTATTTCACATTCATATTTTATTGCTAATATATTGCGTCTTACACGTGTTTCATGGAATGGTAGAAACACACACACACACACACGCATATATATATATATATATATATATATATATATATATATATATATATATATTAGTGTTGGACGATTAATTGGAATCGGAATCGGGAATCGGAAAATCGCAGCTTTGTGGGGTATTGGAATCGGTATCGGAATCGGACAATTTTAGCCTATTTTCCGATGCCAAAATCGATTCTTAAGATTATCTTTTTCATTTGATTTTCGTTTAAGAAACATCTTTCACTGCTTGTAGTAATAATAAACTAATAAATGTTTATTGATTTTAACTTCCAGTAGGACTAAAATCTCCAGATCACTCCCTCACAAGTCTGTTTTTACGTTTGAGAAAATATATGCACATTTAAGATGTGTGTTTTATGGTAATCGGGACAAAACAACACTTTTATAGTTAAATATTTAGAGATTTGTAAAAAATCGGAATCAGAATCAGTAATTGTGTCGAAATCGGGAATTTAGTACGGAATCGGTAATTGTATCGGAATTGGAAAAATATTGGAATCGTCCCATCACTAATATATATATATATATATATATATATTATATTACATTGACCTCTGAAAATTCTACAGGGGACTCATTCGTATGTAATATATTGATGTTGGCATTTTAGAGATGTTCAGTGTAAACAGAGACGGTCTGATATTATTGTAGCTTTTTTGTTAAAACTGCAAAAATATTTATCTAAGCTAGCACGAATGCCCGGCAAAGCCCAGTCGTAAAGTACGCTTAAATATGATATTTTAATTTTTGCAGATTTCGTATATACTAGCGGGGGGTACCCGGCGATGCCCGGGTGTCGAAGTAAATCAAAACTGCGGTGGGGGGGGGGGGGTAAATACAAAAAATGTTTTGATAGGTAAGTATGAGAATCGAACCCGTACCCTTGAGTTGGAAATTAATGTGTGAAAAAAAAAACCGACGACGTTACCCATTAGCCCACCGCGACATATATACAACGCACTCAGGTTTGAATTTATTTATTAAACTATAAAAACAGGCGTGCGCAATAAAAGTTAACTCTGCTGCTTCCATTTGACCTAATAAGAAGGTCGAATAGAAGTCACGCAGTTGTTTACCCAAGTTTGACTGTTTTTGTTTTTTTCCTCCAACAGAAAAACCAGCTCCTAATTGTCCAGATTGAATAACAATTGTCTGATGTAGAACATTGATCAAAGCTGATTGCTTCTGGACATTTCCCGGCGCAATGCCGAGAACGTTGTTAACTTCGAATTAGTTTCGCGTTTTATACGAAAAAGCCTCATCAACATGCGAGAAGCCAAAATAGCAATAATTTTGTAAAAGTCAACGTAAATAAATCTAGATGCGACGCACTTTCCCAAATCGTACATATTATTATTTAGGACCCATATAAACAGTTGTAAGCGATTGTAACGACATCGGAACCGTGTGCGAAAAAAGCCTTTTGAAGACATACACGAAATGGTCACACACATTTTGCCTTTTATATATATAGAAGATTATTATTATAGAGTTAATGTTCTATCGATTTTTGCGATTTAAAAAATACAAAAATATATACATATGACTTGGGTGCGTTAGCTTGAATCGGAACTGAAAAAACTTATGAAATATATATATATATATATATATATATATATATATATATATATATATATATATATATATACACACGTCTGTTTGTGTATGTGAGTGAGTTCTCTATGGACTTGGAAATGGCTGGGCGGATTTTTTTTTTTTTTTTGAAATTTCACACAAAGGTACTTGATGTGTCTGGGAGTATTCTTACGTAGGTTTAATATCGGTATGCGTCTGATAAGTATCGGAAATCGATAATCGAAAAATTACGATTAAAGAAAGAAGTCCGGTTTTGACCAAAGTTAACACTTTTATACAACCTAACATCACAATTACATTTGAAAAGTTTTATCACTATACAAGCAGAAAGGCTCGGACTATGAAACTAACGGTGGGTTCTTTTATAACACAGGGTGCGTTCCAAAAGAACCTTTCTTTTTAGAGCACAGTTAAACAATGCTACTTTATGTTTGTACATTTCATTTTAATTCAAGTGATTATGTAAAAATAATGTCATAAAATAAACAGTTTGATACGACAGGGGCGCGTTCGAAATCAATGTTTCTGTTTAGAGCACAACTGAACCATGATATTTGATTTTTGCATTTTACAACTTAAGTATAGCCATTATTTACAGCTAATTTTTAAAATCAACTTAACTTCATAACTTAAGTTAATGATTTTCCATGCAATGCATTAGCACTGTAATTCCGCAATCCCATCTCAGTAGCAGCCAAATAGCGGTGAGAAGTGCCGACTGTCACCTGGGCGGTCGAGTTTTAATCCTGGCTTGAGGTAGTTGTTGGTCTAGCCGTACTGATGAGCTGTGATACAGCGAAACATTGTTTTATGTTTATGACTATATATATATATATATATATATATATATATATATATATATATATATATATATATATATATATATCCATTCATTTCATCAACATTGTCATCACCAAATCCTTTATTATTCGAAGGAAAAAAATGTTCAACCGATTTTTTTCGAGGATCACACATTTGTCTCGGATGATTTGTTTGGTGGGCTTTCGCTACCGAACGAAACACGATTAAGATATACTTCATAAACATATTAATAAAATACTATGAGTGATTTTGGAATCAAATTGGTCATCAAATTATAAGGTCATAAAGAATATAAACATATAAATAATATGAGTGATATGAAAAATGCAGAATATACAGTCGTGGTCAAAATCATAAGACCACTTAAGAAAGTAAGCGTTTACGCATATTATCGAATTTTTTAATCAAACAAATGGGTGAAACCATTGCCAAGAGGGAAAATATGATGGAAAAAAATGAAATCTGCTTCATTCGAAACCTTAACCCTGATCTAATAATTATTTTTTCAAAAACAAACATTTTCACCTGGTCAAAATGATAAGACCACTGATAATTTATCTAACAAAAGGCAATTATAAATTACTAAAAAGGGTCTCAGTATTTAGTATAGCCTCCATTATTACGAATTACTTAAAAAATTCTCTTTGGCATGCTTGCGACTAAGTTTTTTATCAGTTGTGAAGGAATTTTATCCCATGTACTGAAAACTGAATGAGAAAGTTTCTTTATCGAATCATACTGGGTTCCATCCTTGAACAATTCTTTTGCCATCTATCCCCAAAGATTTTCAATGGGATTGAGGTCCGGAGAACATGCTGGATGATCTAACAATTCTATATTATTTGAAGAAAAGTATTCTTGTGCTTGTCGAGAAGTGTGTATCGCAGCGTTGTCTTGCTGGAAAATCCAATTTCTTCCACACAGACGTGGACCTTCAATCCTGATAGAAGCATTTTCAAGCATTTAAATGCACTTCAATAATGTTTGCCGGCCTTTCATTACTTGCAACTTTAGGGTCCCAGCTGATGAGAAAGCACCCCAGATCATTAAAGATCCTCCTCCACTCTGCCGAGTTGACAAAGTCTCTTTGGGCAAATTTTTATCATGCCAATAGTGTTGAAATCCATCTGGACCATCTAGATTAAACTTTTTCTCATCGGAGAAAATTACATTTTCCCACTTCTCTTCATCCCAAGTCTGGTATTTGGCGGCATATTTAAGTCGGTTAGTTTTGTACTGTTCAAGAAGACGTGGTTTCTGCAGTCGCTTTAAATGATTGAAACCCTTCATTTTCAGATGCCTTCTGATGGTTTTAGGACTACATTCTGCTGCTGTTTGGCTTTTAAATCGACTTGAGCTCATACTGGAGTTTTTTTTTAAACTTCTGATACGGCGATCCAGTGATGGGGTTATTTTTTTTTGGTCGACCTGGACTCTTTTTGTGCCCATATTGAGCTGGATTTCATAAAAAAAATGTGATGACCGTTTTGCTACGATTCACTTCGTTTGCAATGAATCTATGGGAGAGTCCAACCCTATTAAGCTCAAATATCCTTCTTCTCTCAAACTCTGATAATGGTTTCCCTTTTGCCATTTATAATTTAGTAAGATGTTTTTTATCCATTAACAAGTTGCTTTTAGTAACATAGAAAGCTTTTCGTATTCATTCTTTCAAAACTAGCCGATTTTATTAAAGTGGTCTTATCATTTTCATCAGGTAAAAATGTTTGTTTTTAAAAAATAATTATTAGATCAGGGTTAGATCAGGAATGAAGCAGATTTCATGTTTTTTCATCATATTTTCCCTTTTTGCAATGGTTTCAACCATTTGTTTGATTACAAATTCGATAATATGCGTAAATGCTTACTTTCTTAAGTGATCTTATGATTGTGACCAGGACTGTATATGAAACTGTTATGACAATGTTTCGATCTGTAGTTATTGATAATTAAGATCTCTTCAGGCTAGTGGAAAGTCGGACTGTTCATTTAGCAGTTCATATTAAAAAAAAGTTAGTCATTTTGAAAATATAAATAAGAAGCTTTGATCTGGAAGGATCGCTGCAAACGCATAGAAGACAAACTATCATCCACAAGTTATCGATAACAAGTTGGATCCTTTTATTTCTGTAATGACTCTCACAATTTGATTGTTGCATACACGACGAAAAATCATCTGCGTGTTAAATAGAATCTATCTTGCACAACTATTAACAAAATACACGCCTAAATACAAATAACATATACGAAGATTTTATGAACTTACTAGCAGGGAAACCCGACGTTGCTCGAGATTGAATGATGATCAACGAATGGTCGCTTCTACACTATTAGGACGAAAAAATCATCTGTGTTTTATGTAGAATCTATCTTGCACATCTATTAACAAAATACACGCCTAAATACAAATAACGTATACGAAGATTTTATGAACTTTGCTTGGGATTGAATGGTTATCAACGAAAGGTCGCTTCTACACTATTAGGACGGAAGCAGAATTTCGTAGTCGATAAATGGAGTTTTCAGATAAAAAAAATAGTTTCTACTGATTTTTTTTTTTTTGCCAATTCTAATAAATTACAATGGTATCTTCCAAATTATGCCGTCGAAATTACCTGAATATCTGTGAAATGGCCCATTTTTCAATCAAATCGATTGATTGCTCTAATTTAGTAAGCCATTGCGGTGCACCGGGAAGGAGCTTCACATGCCTACCCTCACAGTGACTTTGTCCACAATATATTGTAGTCTACATTGACCCGCAGAAAACCTACTGTTGATTTTATAAAATAATTTCATATGTAATGGCTTACATTAAAATTTAAAATGCAAAAATATCATGCTTCAGTTGTGCTCTAAACAAAAAACATTCATTTCGAATGCGCCCCAGAACCTACTGTTGATTTTATATGTCTGGCCTTACTGCTTGTGCGGTGATATTGCTTATATTAAAGTTTAAAATGAAAAAGTCAAGTATCATGGTGCAATTGTGTTTTAAGCATGCACCCCTATCATATTAAAAAACTACTGTTGATTTTATATGTCGGCCCTTTCGACTTCTGTAGTGATAAAACTTCTCAAATGCACTTATTTCGATTATCGATATTTATCGAAGACATTCTGATAGAAAACCTATCCAAGAACACTACCAAGCACTTAAAGTACCTTTGTGTAAAATCTCATAAAAATCGGACAAGCCGTTTTCGAGTCTATAAGGATCTCTCTCTTTCTCTGTCTGTCTGACTGTCTGTCTGTCTCTCTCGCTCTCTCTCTCTCTCTCTCTTTCTCTCTCTCTCTCTCACACACACACACACAAACAAACACAAATTTCTTTTTTATATAATAGTAGAAAAAAAAAATGATCGGATTCGGGGGTCACCGGAGAGAGGTTCATATAGTGTAAAACAGTAGAGTTAACACAAACCATCCACCAGTATTTTTGGTTGTTAAATGACGAGAATAAAGATTGCTTAGCAAAAGATTTTCCGCCTACGTCGACATTTACACGCGTCATGTCACGTGATTTGGTGAACAAAGTTAGCAGTTAGTTTCGAATTATTGTCCTCGTTAGCACGTCGCTCTAGATTCCGAACAACCTCAGATTAGTTGTTGGCACTCGGAGATGTGACCCCATTCTGCCTCTGTTTTCACTTATTCATTTATTTATTATTTTTTATTTTCTGGCTTTCTTTCTATCCTTCCTTTTTGTATTTCTGTCTTTCTGCCCCCCCTCCTTCCCCCTTTTTCTTCGTCCCCTTTTCTCCCTTCCTTCTTCCCGCGTTTCATTCTTTCCTTTCTCAATTTTTCTTTCATGTTTCTCTCTTTCTCACTTTCTTTGTTCCTTTCTTCCTACTTTTCTTTCTTTCTTTCTTTCTTACATTAAGAATTTTCACATCTTTTAGAACATATATTCCAAACTTAATGATCGGTTCATTAGTTTAGGAGATTACTCCGTACATATATGTTCGCGTATTGATTATTTGTTCGTTTGTGTGTGTGTGTGTGTGTGTGTGTGTGTGTGTGTGTGTGTGTGTGTGTGTGTGTGTGTGGTCCTCCGGGTTGAATTTTATTAAATACAAGAAGTTATGTTCTGTAAAGAATCCATACTCTTATCAACTGAAAACATCATCTACAGAAACAGCTGATATTGGCAGCATCAGCGATTTTGTGAGGAACATAAGATATAGAACTATAGTCTTACATCTATGTTTTCACTTCAAAGTCTGGGGCCTATGCCGATGAATCTATCATGTGGAATTCTTGAAACTTATTTAATGTCATAAATTTGTATATATATATATATATATATAAAGCTGAATGTCTGTGTGTGTAAGTGTGTGTGTGTGTGTGTGTGTGTGTGTGTGTGTCTGATCACGAATAGGCTCCTATATGGTTGACTATTTTAAAAAAAACTGATTACATATAATGATAGAAGATGTATCGAGACACAGGAATGGGTATGTTTGATCTGGCAGAACAGTGGTTCATTAAAATTGTGGGGTCTGCGTTCGCGCCTGGTCCACAAAGTATGGAAATAAAAAATTAAAAAATTAAAAAAAACACGTTTACAAGTGTTTTTGATATAGATGTAAATAAGAATACTTTGATAAGTATGTTTTAAGTTAAATAGGGATGGTATAATAAAATTGTGGGGTCTGCATTCGCGCCTGATCTCCATAAAATGGAAATAGGCACACACTTTAATAAAGACTTTTCATATCTATCTGCGTAAGTATACTTTGATAATTATGTTTAAGTTTGAAGAAATATGGTATGATAAAATTATGGGGTGTTCGATCGCATCTGACCTCCATAGAATGGAAATATGTCACAAAGTTTAACAAAGTTTTTAAATATAGATCCACAGAATATTGTGATAAGTGTTTCAGTGTGAACAGGTATGGTATAATAAATTATGGTGTTTATCCATTTTATTTGTACTTTCATCATATTTTGCTTTGGTTTTGATACCCCCAAATTCGAAGCTATCTCTTTACAACCCTTCCTTTTCATAACCTATCATACTTTCATAAACCAGAGTCCATTTTCTGTATGCTGTTTTTGAACCCAGTCAATGAGGGTACTTTTGCTAGTATATATATATATATATATATATATATATATATATATATATATATATATATATATATTAAATAAAATACTAGGCGGAAGTTTCTCGAGAGCTCTTTCGGCTATCATCTCGTCAGGAGTAAATCGATAGCAATCTAAATAATATTGTAACGAAAATAAAGAGTTCTATTGGGGAACTTATTAAATGTGCCAAACGTACGGGGACATTAATTAAATTTATTTACATTTAAAAACGATTAAAAATATTGGCACAACGAGGGAGAAAAAAAAAGCGGGAGAAAAAATTCAAAGTTCCCCAAAGAGAAACAATGCGTTTGATGTTTCTTTTTGCCGGCACAAAGAAGGTTGACGCACCGCGATAGAGACGGCCTCCAAAATCTTTAAATGGTTTTTGGAGTCCGCTCTATGTAGCACCTCGAACCAATCTATTTTATATCTATCGGCACAGCACGGGTTGTCAACCAAATGCTGGCCAATAGCAGAGTCCAAGGCTGCAGAAGGAGGGAGACCACCAAACCCCATCCTCCCTTGTCTGATCTTCGATGGAACATGCTGGTTTATACGAGTCAAAACCAGCATGCTGGTTTATACGAGTCAGAACCAAATACAGAGTCTAGAATTTTTTAATGGTCACCCATCTGGTACTAACCAGGCTCAACGTTGCTAACTTCGATTGTGCTCTCTCTCTCTCTCTCATATATATATATATATATATATATATATATATATATATATATATATATATATATATATATATATGTGTGTGTGTGTGTGTGTGTGTGTGTGTGTATTACATCTCCATCTTATCATTCTCCATTTCCCTTATCTGTTATTTTTTCTTACCTCTATGTATAGAAAACCTACCTTTACCGGTCTATATACTCAGTGGTGTTCTTTTGCTCCTAAAACCAACAAGTTTGCCTTGATTTATACGTTGGTACATAGGGCCTTGGTTATTTGTTCCCTCTATCGACTAGATACTGAAATTACTAAAATTAAGGAAATTCTAATCGATAATGGCTACCCAGAATTCTTAATTGTTAAATGTATTAAATTCAAAATCAACCAATTTAATAAAGATAAAACTTTTGACCCTTCAAAGTGTCCTGTATATCTTAAATGCCATGGGTAGGTGAAAAATGTGTCCCTCTCATTAATCAACTTAAACAGACTATCAACAATTGTTTTCCGTCTGTTCTACCTCGGGTTATTTTCAATACGAAACCTGCATTTCTTCTTTCAAAAAGGACAGTTTGCTTCGCACTAATCTTAGCAATGTTATATATAAATTCCAATGTCAGTGTGATGTTGTCTATGTCATTTTGAAACAAGAATTGGACAACATGTTCCTTCAGGTTTTCGTAATAAAAATAAAATTCTTCTCAACCCCACCCACAATAATTTAGATTCCACAATTGTATAACATATATTGGAAAACTCAGAATGTGGTCAGTCATATAAGGACGATTTCTTTTCAATTTTATATCGAGGTTGATAATTTGTAGTCATTTGGAAACTCTCGAATCCGTCTCCATTGCGCGCTCTTTGCAGACAGAGGCGGTTCGTTAATACCCTAGACATTTTGGGTGAATTATAGAGGGATACTATAGATATGATCCCCGCCTCTTTTTTCTCCGCCTCCTCGTATATTTATATACGGGATATCATTCCCCACTCGTGATAGTTTACAATGTTTTTTTTTAATAATATCATTATATGTACATACATACATACATACATACATATGTTATACACATTCTATTTTCTCTTCTCTCCTTCCCTGTCCATAAATTTTATAGTAATTGTAAATAAGTCGTTCTCATTTTCATTATTAATTTTAATTTCTTCCTCCTATTTTCTTTTAAAAAAAAAGGTAAAAAAATTCCATCGTTTGCCCCTGATGAGGATAGCAAAAGATGTCTAGGGTCCAAAAGAATTCTTTTTTCTGTCATACGTAAATTTTGTTCCCCAAATAAACTTTTCTAATATATATATATATATATATATATATATATATATATATATATATATATATATATATATATATATATATATATAGATGAGAGTTAGTTAACTCGAAACATGCGTGTACGTAGATTACTGTCTTAAAAATAATAGATAAATAAAAATGTTATATATACGTCCAAACAAATTATGGGTGACTTTCTAAATAAATACGAGCTTCGAGGCGAAGCCAATATTAACCATATTCATCGTTTAAATAACAACAACAACAAATCTAATCAATAAATGTATATATAAGCAGCATTTTTTTTTTCCTTTGGGCATTTATTATTAAAATAGACGTTTTTTTGTCTATTAATTTTATTTTCGATCCTTTCTAACGTCCAAATAATATATATATATATATATATATATATATGTGTGTGTGTGTGTGTGTGTGATTGTTCTATATGTGTGTGTGTGTGTGATTGTTCTATATGTGTGTGTGTGTGATTGTTCTATATGTGTGTGTGTGTGTGTGTGATGGGACGATTCCAATACAATTACCGATTCCGTAATAAATTCCCAATTTCGATACAATTACCTAATCTGATTCCGATTCTTTATAAATCTCTAAATATTTAACTGCAGAGTTCTTATAAATATAAGAACTTACCGATTACCGTAAAAATACATGTAAATTGTGCAGCTATTTTCTAAAATGTAGAAACATTTGTTGAGGAATGGCCTATAGATTTTAGATTCACTGGTTGTTCAAAATCAATAAATATTTATTATTGTTATTATTATTATTATTATTATTATTATTATTATTATTATTAATAGCAGCAGCAGCAGTAGAATATTTTGTTTTAGACAAAATCAAATAAAAATAAGTAAAGGAATCGTTTCTTTGGCATAGGGAAAAAATATGCACAATTTCTTTCGATTCCGATACTCCAAAAAGTTCCCATCTTTCCGATTCCCAATTACGATTAATCGTTCCAGAAACAGCGAAAACAGCGAAACAGTACTGTATGTATATATATATATATATATATATATATATATATATATATATATATATATATATATATATATATATATATATCCCTTATCTGTTATTTTTTCCTTATCTGTTATTTTTTCTTACCTCTCTCTCTCTCTATATATATATATATATATAAGAAAGAGGGAGAAAGAAAGTTTCGCCAAAAACCTCCTTACATTGGGTGGCACCGTTCTACAATGGCAGTAATCATTTTAATGTCTAAAATATTCCATTACTTCTGAGTGTAAAATTACATTAAGCTGTTGCTTATTCTCATTTCTTTAGCCAGAATTATTTTTCGCATTCCTAATCTTTTTGTTTATCACGTGTTGTTTCCCCACTTTTTTCTCTTTTCTCCTTTGCAAAGATAAGTCAAGTGTCCGTTGCAACATTTCGCACGTTTAACGCACATAAATAACGGACAGTCTCTTGTATTGTTCCGGAATTTTCCTCGTCACGTACCGATTCTATAAAAGACGTGACTTTTGCCTTGTTGCACAAGTATAATTAAAATGAATAAATAAATTAAAAAAAAATGTACTAATCCCGTATATAGATGTCGGTTAGGCACGAACCGGTGCTTGTAATCGAAGGAATCCACTCTAAAGTCGGTTAAGGAGCGCATCGACCCTTTTAGCCTTATTTAATGCCTATGTAAATCTAACGATGATTTAATGTCCTACTTTTTTTTACGTTTTAAGCCACCACGTGTTTGGTTATATCTTTTCCGAACAGGAAGTCGCGATTTTGTATGCTGTATTGTTATGTATTATTTCATAGAGAATATATTGAGTTAAAGAATATTTTATTACACTGGACAGATCACAGGAAATTGTTGAAATCTCTGTTTTTAAAAACCTTGTTCGTGGATTTACATACATACGCATTTATTCTGATATAAAAAGTGTGCTACACGTAAGTTTGCACACAGTAAATGTAATACAAAGTAGTGATGGGACGAATCCAATATTTTTACCAATTCCGTAGTAAATTACCGATTCCAATACAATTTCCGATTCCGATTCTTTATAAATCTCTAAATATTTAACTACAGAGTTGTTATTTCCCCCGATTTCTGTAAAAAAACAAACAAACAAACAAACAAACAAAAAGAACACATGTTAAATATACAGATATTTGCCTAAATGTGAACATACACTTGTGGGGGATGATCTATCGATTTTTAACTTTACTGGTATTTTAAAATCAATAAATATTCATTATTTTATCATTATTACCAGCAATTTAAGCATTTGCTTTAAATAAAATCAAATAAAAAAGACAAAAGAATCGTTTTGGCATCGGATAAATAGGCACCAATTTTTTCGATTCCGATACCGATTCCCATACCCCCAAATCTGTCGATTTTTCCGATTCCCGATTCTGATTCCGATTAATCGGCCCAACACTAATACAGAGGTCCGTTTTTTTTTCTTTGCTCGCCCGAACTCTGTGCTTGATTCCGACACCAATCATGGTATTAATGTTGTGGTCTATGTTACTGTTGTAGAAACAAGGGAAGCATGCATGGTTCCCCGTGAGTGCACAGTGAATGAGGCATAAAAAAAAAGTTCAGCATTTCCCCCTACTCCCCATTTAGCCCCAAAAGTCTCCAGGGGACGTCAAATCCTTGTGAAAATGAACAAACCGTGCAGTTTTAGGCCTTAACATATATACATTTGAGTTCTGCACCATGCAAAAAAAAAGGGAAATGACTAAGTCCATCATTTTGCCCCGCCCTTATTTTGCCCCAAAAGTCCCCAACCTATTTAAATTTGAGTTCAGCACCATGCACAACTGCTAAATAGACATACACAGAAAATGTTGGACAAATATGATAAAATAGTCCCAAAAATAGTATTTTTATTCGCCTTAAATAGCCCCTGGGGCCCACGCCCTAAATAGCCCCTGGGGCCCACGCAAAAGTTATCGCGAAGTATAGACAAAAAAAAAATTATATAGAAATCAGTTAGTTAAAACTTTTCAGAAAGTTTTATAAAAATCAATTTTTTTAATAAGCACAAAAGTGTTCATTTTAGTCATTTCAACCATATAGGCACCCTAGAGGTGCAACCGGAGTTTTCCCTGAAAATCCGTTCTGTTACTTTTTTATTCATATCATGTTTAATGTTTGTGCAAAATTACAAATAATTCCAAGACGTGATTATTGAGAAAAGTGCAGAGAGATGAACGGACGAACGGACGAACGGCCAAAGGTGAATTTATAGGTCCGCCCTCCTCTTGTCGGGGGATCAAAATGTCGGAAATTTATTCGTTTTTAGATAAATTCGACGTGATACAAAAATACACGGATAAATAAGAAAGGGAAGGCGGGATAAATAAAGTTAAAAGAGGTATTGATTAAAATAAAGAAAACTTTTTTTTTTTTTACAGAATAACAGGTTGCAAATTATTTCCCTTTGCATGCACCAAATAACAAAGCAAATAGAACACTCACCGTTTTTAGTCGCGTGCAAGCAACTCTATAAGTCACTCCGTCGATCCGTCAGTCGGTCGATCGGTCGGTCGGTCGGTCGGTCTGTCCGTAACACTTTTGTGCTTGGCCTTTTTGGTTACAATCAAAAGTCTGTTATTAATAGCTTAATTTTAAGCTTTTCTTGGCCTTTTGGCCAAGTATCTGTTCTCTGATACATACACCGCGCGAGGCAGTGCTGTTCTGGCGACACATTCTCGTGCCCGGAACACCTGACGAGCTTGTTGGGTAGCGTTCTGTCCGCACCCCCACTTTGTCTGTCTTTCTCTGCTCTCCCCCCCCCCTCACGGACGACCTTCCCGCGAGGGAGGGTCGGAAACACTTTCTCTCTTCCCTCCACTAACTTCCCACTCCCTCTCTCAGTTCTATCTCCCCTCTTGCCGCCTTTTGGCGCCAGTTCTTTTTGGCGCCAAAGTCGGCTCCCCACTTTGGACGCCGTCTCCACGTAACTCTTTTCAGTGATTTTTAAAAGAAGAGGGAACCAAAACGGACACCCCCATCTGCCCTTGTGGGACATCCTCCTACCCACCAAGGACGATTCGAAGATACTCTCCCTCTAAGAAATAAAGCATGGGAGAGTCAAACTAATACCCGAATACCAGGGCAAGAGAAGGACAATAAAGCCCGATGGGAGAAATCAATCTCCAGGCAAAAGGAAAGAAAGGGACCAGAAGACGGGCCAAAACCAGTTTACAACACCACAGGAGGACTGGCCAGAGTAAGCCCCAAACAAAAGGTCCAAGCAGCAGCAACAGCAGCAGCAACAGCAGCAGCAGCAACAAGAGCCAGCAGCAGAAAGAAAAGACAGCAGCAGCCGATCCCCTCCCTGGTCCGTCCAACACCAAACAGGATGACAATACGGCATGGGGCCCTCAGAAGCTGGAGCAGATGACACCCGATGATTATAGGGAACTCTTCAACTCCACTTACAAGGATGTCACGAAGGGAACAACCATCATACTCCTTCCGGGACAGATCGAAAAATTGGAAAAGAGAGTTCTCTCCCTGATCACTTCCGACCTCAAAACCAGGAGTTTAATGGGTGTCAACAAAGACACCATGGTGGAAATCCTCATTGACTTGAACATTCCGGCAAGCTATATATGCAGGAGGAGTTTTGTCATGTGGGACATTCTGCTCCCCAGCCAGGAGGATGCAAAAAGACTGGCCAGGACCGAACACAGAAGCAGGAACATTCGGCTCCAGCCAGTATACCTTGGTGGGAGGAACACCACTGTCTCAGTATTTAACGTCCCGTGCTATATGACCGGAAAACAAGTCGGGGCCATACTGAGTCAGTACGGTAAGGTGGAGGCAGTTGCCCCTACCCGCAGTTGGCGCAACGTTTTGACCGAGGACTACAAATTTCGGATGGTCCTAGGCAAAGACAGTTTCGACAACGTTCCAGCCATGCTCAAGTTTGGTGAGCAGACCATGACGCTGATCATGGAGGGGAGAAAACCTCACTGCTGGCACTGCCAGCTGAGGGGACACATGGCCAAGGACTGTCCTAAAAAGCAACCAGCCAACTACTAGGGAAAGTCCCCACCAAAACACCCGCCAAAACCCCAGTAGAGGCACAAGCCGTAGCTCCAGCCGCAGCTCCAGCCGCAGCTCCAGTCCCAGCCCCAGCCACAGCCGCAGCCCCAGCCGCAAACAATTCTGACCCGGCAGCAGAAGTGGGTTGGGCAACGGTCACAAGGAAGGACAGACCTAGCAAAAACCTGCCCAAACCAATAACAACCAAAACCCTACCTGAAATCACCCCGATAGACACTCAGGCGCCCTCTTCCTCAAACAAAAGGAAGCTCCAAGACTCTGAGGAAGAGACCGCGTCAGAGGGTTTAGAGACAGCCACACAAGTATTTGTTGTAAGCATACCAGAAAACCTATAAAATTCGATAGTTCCAATGTGAACGGCGAGTTGGACTTATATATATATATATATATATATATATATATATATATATATATATATATATATATATATATATATATATATATATATATACCAAAAAGGTAAACCTAATTGATATTTTTCGTTTAAAAATTAAATTATTTCGTTTTTGTTAATAAAATTTAATTTTTATTAAAAAAATATTTCGTTATATATATATATATATATATATATATATATATATATATATATATATATATATATATATATATATATAAGTACGATTGTTGAATGTTATTCTTTCAATTACTTTCGTTTTTCGGGCACAATTTAAAAAAGAAATGATTAAAGCAGAACGAAATGTAAATTTCCGTTCCATTTTTAAAACAACCGTAAAACAGAGCGTTTTCTGCAAGTTTTACCGTCTTTTTAAACTGTCAGTTTAAAGGCTCACAAATTACTTCAAATTTCTTTCTTTTAAAAATGCACATACTGCCGTTGCGTACATCAAGTTGTAGAGAAGAAGTAGCCTCGTCGCGACCTGTGTTTCTCCTTACATGGTTATTCTTAAAGATGAAACGGCTTAGGGAATTCACTTCTGACAGGTTGGCAAATCAACGTCCTCTCTTTGTGCCGGCTAGATTTGAAAAGTAAAATTTTCGCGCTGGATACCGTGACGTCAATTAAAAAAACTGGCATTGATTTCCATTCAAATTAATGGTAGATTTGAACGGACACAGGGTGATCCCCCCCCAAAAAAAACGAGCCCCCAACTCTAATTAGGCCCTTATGTCTTATTGTTTTGTCCGAATGAAATGAAACTTTGGTCATAACTAGTTTATTATATTCAAAACATCACATCAAAACACAAAGGTTTTTGGCCTTTTTTTCTCCGTTCTACAGCATATGTTCTAGATGGCCTCCATTTAGCTTTTTTCTTTTTCTTTTTTTTGGGTCACCCTGTGTATATATATATATATATATATATATATATATATATATATATATATATATATATATATATTGGGGGGGTCACCCTGTATAAAAAGGTACGAAAACAAGTTCAATAAAAGCATGAAATACAATATATATATAATGTATAAACCAGAATAAAAACATAATGCATGAAATATACACGGAATTACATAATTGCTGGTAAACAAAATTCCAACAGAAACCCAGAACATATGCAACAAATTATTGAATATCAGCAATAAACTCTGTTCCAGTGCAAATAATATTTGTAAACCAAGTTTGTTTTCACAAAAACCTCACTCACTTTCCAATAATAACTGTTCAAAACTATTTATACATCTTGTTTTTATTTTGTACGAAAGCTTCATTTTTTTTCATAAAAGGTTAGTTTCTTTATTTTCGTATAATGACGACTTCATTCATTTCGAAAAAAAAAATACAAAGTTGTTTCTTGTAATTTATTTCGAAATTATAATTATTTAATAAAACCCAAAACATGTTATTTTAATTAAATAAATCTTCAGATAATTAATGATTTATTTTGTGTTATTCTAATTTTGTTTGTCTGTTTTGCTTTTTTTTCCAAAACGTTATGCGAAACTTTAACATTTTTGTCTCCCCCATATCTGAGAGAAGTCTTCAGAAACAAAAGCAAAAAAAATTGTCGTCAAAAATTAAAATGCACAAATGCCAAATAAACTTAATTATTTTTTTAAAAATACTTTAATTTTCAATGTGATAATTTGTTTTTATTATTAAAATTATTGTTTTTTTATTTATAAATCTTTGCTCAATCCAGTCACGTTTTTAGTTAAGTATGTATGAATGTATTGTAGTTTATGTTAAGTATGTATGAATGTATTGTATTTTATGTTAAGTATGTATGAATGTATTGCATTTTATGTTAAGTATGTATGAATGTATTGTATTTTATGTTAAGTATGTATGAATGTATTGTAGTTTATGTTAAGTATGTATGAATGTATTGTAGTTTATGTTAAGTATGTATGAATGTATTGTATTTTATGTTAAGTATGTATGAATGTATTGTAGTTTATGTTAAGTATGTATGAATGTATTGTATTTTATGTTAAGTATGTTTGAATGTATTGTATTTTATGTTAAGTATGTATGAATGTATTGTAGTTTATGTTCAGTATGTATGAATGTATTGTATTTTATGTTAAGTATGCATGAATGTATTGTATTTTATGTTAAGTATGTATGAATGTATTGTAGTTTATGTTAAGTATGTATGAATATATTGTAGTTTATGTTAAGTATGTATGAATCTATTGTATTTTATGTTAAGTATGTATGAATGTATTGCATTTTATGTTAAGTATGTATGAATGTATTGTATTTTATGTTAAGTATGTATGAATGTATTGTAGTTTATGTTAAGTATGTATGAATGTATTGTATTTATGTTAAGTATGTATGAATCTATTGTAGTTTATGTTAAGTATGTATGAATGTATTGTATTTTATGTTAAGTATGTATGAATGTATTGTAGTTTATGTTAAGTATGTATGAATGTATTTTAGTTTATGTTAAGTATGTTTGAATGTATTGTATTTTATGTTAAGTATGTATGAATGTATTGTAGTTTATGTTAAGTATGTATGAATGTATTGTATTTTATGTTAAGTATGTATGAATGTATTGTATTTTATGTTAAGTATGTATGAATCTATTGTAGTTTATGTTAAGTATGTATGAATCTATTGTAGTTTATGTTAAGTATGTCTTAATGTATTGTAGTTTATGTTAAGTATGTATGAATGTATTGTTGTTTATGTTAAGTATGTATGAATGTATTGTAGTTTATGTTAAATATGTATGAATGTATTGTAGTTTATGTTAAGTATGTATGAATGTATTGTATTTATGTTAAGTATGTATGAATGTATTTTAGTTTATGTTAAGTATGTATGAATGTATTGTAGTTTATGTTAAGTATGTATGAATGTATTGTATTTTATGTTAAGTATTATGAATGTATTGTAGTTTATGTTAAGTATGTATGAATCTATTGTATTTTATGTTAAGTATGTATGAATGTATTATAGTTTATATTAAGTATGTATGAATGTATTGTAGTTTATGTTAAGTATGTATGAATCTATTGTAGTTTATGCTATTATGCAAGTAATTATTTGGTAGCAGGATTAAACTCTGAAAGAAACCGTTTGTACTTTCTAGCGCATCCTTCGAAGCAACACTGTGTCTGTCCACAAAGACATAACAAATAAATAATGTCAAATTATTTTAATTTTTATATCTAATTTCAGGTTTTTCAATTTTGCGATCCTGAAAGTCACAGGACAAATCCAGTTGAACCAGTGTCGACAGATACCGGAAAAATCGAACCCACCAATTGTGCGACCAAGTAAGTACCAGACCATTTCGTGTTCTTATTTCTAAAAAATTAGTTTGCTTTATTTAAAAAAAAAAAAATAGATGTGAACTTGCGTTTGTATGCGTTCACTGCACAGGTCGTGATCATCTGCTTGTTGTCTTTGTCTGAATTCGGTACTTGATTCCGACACAAGTCGAACTGTCAATCACGTGATCTCTGCCACTTTTACATCGGAAGAATTCTCCGACTAAAGTAAACAAGAAATACAGTTTCAAACAAGTCATCGTGTTTTATTTTGAGAAGTTGCAATCGCACTTGCTTTCTTCTTATACATGACAGGCTTGCCAATCAAAAACAGTTCATCGGTTTAGAACCTAAAGAGACATCTGTCCCTGAGAATCATAAAGACCTAACCAATCTCGTTTGCACTACCCCCCACCCACCCCGACCAGAATATATACAGATACCGCTAAAACAACATAAGGAAAGATCACTCGATTATAATCAGTTAATCTATGGACGTAAAAATACAGACTGACGACAAGGTGCACCATCTGGTATGATCATTACTTAATGAAAACCCCAAGTGGGTCATTATCATAGTAAGGTATCTTGTATCCAAGGAGACATTACGGTTTCAAAAGTCTCGGCCTTTCTTCGGTGATCGCTTAATAAAATATTTATCCGACCGCGTTTCTGTAGATGAATTGCACCTATGCACCTAAATAAGCATGCAACATTGCATGTTTACATTAGTACCCCCCACACACACACAGAAGGGGAAATGTGTGAACCATGGATAAATGGATATTATTCACATTTATGGTAAGCATTCTAGAAGTCAATGTTACTGCTACACGGAAAAAAATAGTCGTGTTTCATACGCACGTGCACAAACACACACATACACACACACACACACACACACACACACACACACACACACACATATCTATATATCTATAAAAGTGAACGTGTCTGTGCGCGTGTCTGTGTGCGTGTGCGTGTGTGTCTGTGTGCATTCCTCTACCCAATAATTCTGACAATTTTAAGTCTGCAGAATTCGAATTTTGATATACAGGGTACTGAGATTTGGGAACATCTTTGCGATCGGTTTTCGGCCAGAAATTTTGCTGTTAAGGGGTCAAAGTTCAACGATTTGACCTTTGAGGACTCTACCAAACTCCTCCGACAATTTTGGGTCTAAACACTTTAAATTTTAGATATAGGTTTCTTGGACAACTTAATAACTTGATTTGAGCCCAAAGCAATAAATGTTAAGGGGTCATAATAGGGGTCAAAGTTTAAAATAATTGACTTTTTTCTTTTGCTAAACATACACCTCCAAACACCCGGGTAACGCCGGACTGAAATGCTAGTATATATATATATATATATATATATATATATATATATATATATATATATATATATATATATATATATATACTAGCAAAAGTACCCGTCGTTGACTGGGTTCAAAAACAGCCTACGAAAAATGGACTCTGATTTATGAAAGTATGATAGGTTATGAAAAGGAAGGGTTGTAAATTTGGGTTGAATGATTTTGTCTATTAATGCTGTCTTGATTCTTTTCAACTTCCGAGTAACGAACTTCACTTCTGGCAGGAACTGGCTGATGTAATCGCCATATTGTCGTAAGTCCGAGTACTTTCCAATCTTTCTGGATTTGTCGGAAAGTGAAATGGGTGCTACAAAATAGAGGATATCAGTGAGTCTCGAGTACGTGTTTAAATGACGTCATACGCGAAGGGAAAAAAGTACAACCCAAACTTTCAACGATTGAAGTTCGACCCCAGGGATTAGTGATTGTGAACGTTCTACGTAGAAAGCTTCCATACAAAAGAGTCCCAGGTAGAACGTCCACAAATCACTTCCAATTAAAATTCTGAAATACTAAATGCTCTCCTCTTGCTTATATATCACTAAAACAGAAATAAAATAATATGTGCAACTCAGATTACAAATGGCGAATGAAGCCGAGAAAACTACGAAATGGTGCGGGTACCCCAGACAAGTTTCTTTCTTGATGAAAATATGCCTTCAAATTAAATAATCTTTTTATGAGTAATTTATAATATGCATGCACATTTCTCTATACGTGTGTGTGTGTATTTGTGTATGTGTTTGTGTTAGCAGTCGTTCAAGCAACTAATATCTCATTAAATTATTCAAATTTCAGTGGCTAAACATACGCAAATTATATGGATATATAATCACAATATATATATATATATATATATATATATATATATATATATTTACATTTACATTGAAACTGTAATTATTTTTGTATTGTGTATCCAATAATCTCTAATATTATATAAAAGTCACTTTGTGTGTGTGTGTGTGAGAGTTCCTTCCTTATAGTTCCCGAAACAGCTGAGCCTATCTTTTGTAAATTTCACACAAAGATGATTTATATGTCTGGCAGTGTTCTTAGATATGTTTTATACAGAAATTCGTTCGATAAGTATCGAACATCGATAAAATCCGATCCTAAAAATAGTCTTTCTTTCTTATGAACAAAAAAGAATTTTTACAGGGGAATATTTTAGGTTGCACCGGCAAGGGAGATAATAAGATCTTAACAAACAATTTTTTTCTTAGAAAAAGAACAGGTTTGTCGACATCTGGAAACATAGCTCAGTGGTAGAGCATTCGACTACAGATCTACTGATCCCGTGTTCAAGCTCGGGTATACCTCACCATTTTATTTCAGCTAGTAAATGTAAATATATATATATATATATATATATATATATAATTACAATATATACATATATATATATATATGTATATATTGTAATTATATATCCATATAATTTGCATATGTTTAGCCACTGAAATTTGAATAATTTAATGAGATATTAGTTGCTTGAACGACTGCTAACACAAACACATATCATCTTTTTGTGAAATTTACAAAAGATAGGCTCAGCTGTTTCGGGACCTATAAGGAAGGAACTCTCACACATACACAAAATGACTTTTATATAATATTAGAGATTATTGGATATACAATACAAAAATAATTACAGTTTCAATGGCATTTAGTTATTTCGGTCCCTTGTCTTGTGTTCATCAGACAATGGCAAACATCTCAAATTTGAAATGTTGTTTTGATTGGTGCACTCATCGCGAGGAACTGCTAATCATTGTGCGCCTTTAATTGTGGGTCTATGTATTATTTTATGATTATATTATATGATTATGATTATATCATATGATTATATTATGTTATATGACAACATTTTGATTTATACAAATATAAATCAGCTATACTGTTGATGTTTGTGTTGGCGACGGTGAAGTGGAAGTGAATGAATGTTAGATGGCGGCGCACTGTTGGAATATATATAAATAATATATAAATTATGTGCGGGAATTCTAAAGGATCCAATATTTCTATGGAGTAATTCTAGTTTCTGCTTGCTAGCAGAAGGTGGCTCCATTTGATTCGTCAATTTTTCATCGTCGGTGTCTATAAGTAGTATTTTCAATGTTTTTAATCATATTTAAATCAATAATATTGCAACTAATAAATTTCAACATTTCTTTGCAAGAGCTTAGAAGCAGTTACACTGACAAGCAAATTGCAATTTTCGACTATTTTGTTCCGTCAAGCTGACCTTTTATATATATACGAGGAGCGTTCAATAAGTAATACCCTTGACTCACTTCTCATGGCAGTAGAGCAATGAAACTTTACGCAGTTGATGGTCTTTCTCCACCATAGGAACTACTCAGAGTTACGTATTTCTCCCATCGTTTGATTCAGATCTGGAGACCGGTGAGTAGAACATCCCAGGTTGGTCCTTCAACCACGACGTGACTTCGGAAATCAAGACTACATCATTTGGAATATGTTTTCCTTCCCAAAACAATTGCATGGTTGGAAAGAAGTGAAAGTTATAAGGAAAGATTTCATAACCACACGCCCATGTTTTTGATCTGGCGACATGCATGTTGTATGTCGAAGAAGGATACGTTTGGTGATTTTGTCCCGCCTCTTGATTTTGATATGTTTTCTTGATTTCCCCAAAAGTGAAGCTTAATAGGCTTCTGTAATTGTGATACCTTTTATCAGAAAATTTGTGGTGACTACTTCGTCCTGGTTTCAGAAGACTGTTAGCATGACCTTTACAGCGCAGACTGCACCCTTGTCTTTTGCGGAGGTAGTGAGTCCAAAGTGCTTCCACTGAATTAACTAGGTTTTGATCTCTGGATCATAATGATAGACCCAGATTTCATCCTGTGTAATTAGTATTTTGTCAAATTTTCACTTATCTTCTTGGCAAATCTTAAATTCATTCTCGAGCACTCGGAGCATTCTCGCTTCTGGAAACATGTCAGGAATCTGGGAATCCATCTGGCAAACACCAAATGTAAATGTTCATGAATGATATTTTTCACAGGCTATTATACTAACATGTCATACATACTAATAGTCGTGCATCGATCTTCCAAAATGGCAGATTAGTTTGACAGACAGATGCCTCATCAAAGATAGAAGAGAGGCGACCAAGTCAGATGGCCCCCCCCCCCAGATTTCCGACCATAATAGAATTCACGATGCCAGCGTTTTACAAGGTCATGGGATGAGTTATTACTGTATGTTTCTTTCACTTCACCACATGTCTCTTGCGGTATTCGTCCTTTCAAATACTAAAAATGGACCAATGAAATCAACAGGCTTCATTTCAAACATGGCTCTGTTCAAATCTTTGTAAATTAGAAACCACAATCGGGTCAGAGCTTTAATTCGCCACATAACCCATAGAGATATAAATCATTGCAAACTTTCAGCTAGATCTGACAACTGAAATTGGATCAGCGACATTAATTATTAAAAGATCCTTATTTATACATTTATTAAAATCTCTGTCTTTGCTAACTTTGTTCTTTGTTTCTTATTTCTTACTGTATTGTATAGTTGTCATTTCTACATCTTTGACTTGTGTTAATCTTCCGTTCTTTCACGAAATATTCATCGTCTGTACATCCCCAAGTGTTTTGGAGAAATGGTTTCCACTCTTCTTTTTTTCTTTTATCATCTCGGTGCAAAAGAGTTTGCCGAGTTAAAATCTCATCTTGAAAATGAAAAACTGTTATTTGAAAATCTTTATTTATGATAAAAAATGAATAAGAATGTAGAAACTATGCATAAATAGAATTCAGCGTAATAGTGAAATGAAACAAATCATTTCATAAATAACATAAAAATGAATAAGTAATTAATTAACGCTCGTTTTTCAAACGAATATGAAAATTCGTTAATCTTCATGTAGTCGCTCGCATATTTATGACTGAGTATATTGAAAAGTTGATTTAAATAATTTCTAAATAGAAAATGGTAGGTATTTAATATCAATGTCAAAGCGAGATAAATCTCAACTATAAATATTTCGAATGTAGCAAGATTCAACCACTCTGATGAGTCGTACACGACGAAACACGTGTCAGTGGATTATTATATTTTTAGAATAATATATATGCCGCTCCCCATTTAGGGTGTACCAAATTGGTCAAGAGAAAATTATTCCCAACTCGCATTTAGGAAAAATGCATTTTCGTATAAATAATTGAATTCATTCAAAAAGTATCGCTAACAAAAACAAATAAAAAGAGTAATTATAAATATTATTGTTTTAAATGGCTGTTTTGATTTTAATATAACAAATTGTTCTGTTTCATAATATTTTTTTAATAAAAGATTTTACTGATTAAAAATTTTATCTTGAAAATGACAAACTGAGTATCTTTATTTATAACAATAACGACCTTTGCTCTCTATAATTTTATTCCATCTGTAAACAAGCTTATAAATCCCTCGATTGTAACATTATATCATATGAATCTAAATCATGTTCAATCTCATCCCGTCATATTAACTTAAGGCTACCTGAATTATTTTGTAATCAGCAAAATAAGTGATAACCCAAGGGAGCAAGGTCAGAAGACTATGTAGGACGAGGCAAGATTTCCAACCCAAATTCTCATAGAATTATCCTGATGGAAGATGATTCCCTGTTTTGTTGACTAAAGAAAGTTGTTTTCAGGTCAACATGGGTGAGAACATTGCGAAAAAAAAAATGACTTATGCTTTTATAATCTAAAAAAATATATATAAATTAATCATAGTGGTATATTTTAGTAATAATAACACGCATAAAATAAATTATAATGATTTAAAATGCTCTTCTACAAAAAAAAATGCAACAGCTTGAAGATTATAAGATAGATAGAAAGCGTTCAGTACGGGTACTTTTACTAGTATATATATATATATATATATATATATATATATATATATATATATAAAATTATTTACTATAATAATAATTAAATACCTACAGACATTAGTGTTTCATTCTTTCGGGAATCATCAGTGTAGGGTATTAAGATTCGAACCCGGCGACAGAAGCTATCCCAGGCTTCATTAGAAAGCACCATATCCATTTGGCTACCGTTAGTTTAAATACTGTTGAATTTTAAATATTCATTTTTTGAATGCTTTTTAACGTCTGTCAGAGTGAGATCTAATCATTATATGATATATATATATATATATATATATATATATATATATATATATAGAGAGAGAGAGAGAAGAAGAAGATTATATATATATATATATATATATAGATAACTACTTAAATTACTCACATAAAATTAATATATGAAAGTAAAGATTTATGCGTAAACTTTAAGTATTTACTTCAAAAGTGCTCAATACGTAGGTAGAGCTAGTTAGTAAGTTATAAAATATATATGGCGATTAAGCTACACCTAGAGTGGATGAAACGCGGAATATTCAGTGTAGCTTAATCGGCATATACATTTTATAACTTACTATATATATATATATATATATATATATATATATATATATATATATAGAGAGAGAGAGAGAGAGAGAGAGAGACAGACAGACAGACAGACAGACAGACAGACAGACAGACAGAGAACGGAAACACAAAAGAAAGAAATGAGTTGAGAAATAGAATAAAATGAAGATGAGATAATGAAGTAAAGAAGAGAGAGGGATAGCTGCAGAGAGACAGAGAGAATTAAATGGTCTCACTTTATTCGCAGGCTCATTCATTCTATACCCGACCTATTTAGAGGACGACCACCCACAAAGAGGAAGAGAAAAGCGAGAAAGAGGGATAGAGAGACAGGGGAGGAGAGGGACGAATCGATACAGAAAAAATTAAAGAGACTGAGAATGAAACGACAAAAAAGAGAAACAGAAAGAAGAAGAGGAAGAAGAAGAAGAAGAAGAAGAAGAAGAAGAAGAAGAAGAAAGAGAGCGTATGTGTACGAGATGAGTTGGGAAAGAGAAAAAAAAGGAATCGACAGGAAAGGAGAGAAATATGTCGAGAATAAAAGTAAAATGCCAAGATAAAGATGGAAATGTGGAAGGTGGCAAAAGAGAGGGAGAGAAAGAGAAAGAGAGAGAGAGAGAAAGAGAAAGAGAGAGAGAGAGGGAGAGAAAGAGAAAGAGAGAGGGAGATAGAGAGAGAGAGAAAGAAAGAGAGGGGGACAGAGAGATTATTTTACTCTCAAACTCACCCTTACTCTACCCGAACTTTTTAGGGGACGACCACCCACAAAGTTACTCATAACTGCGCACAATGCGCGCTTTATCGCGAACAAGTCTATTCTGATAATTGGTGAAAGATTCTCAAAGATTTTTTTTTCAAACAGAAGATGTGTTTTTTAGGATCTTTTGCTTGCTGTGTGAACAATGGGGGAAAAGAAGAACCCTTTTCTCAAAATCTCATTTCCTAACATAGAATTAAATGCACACAGCCTGTTTTAATGTTAATATACTTAGAAGAGACTGAAAAACTTTCGCGTTTATTTCTTTACGAGCAGGCTTCCCGGCGTTGCCCGGTCATAAGATACGCTTAAATATGATATTTTAATTCATACAGAGTACGTATTTATAATTATAGAGATAATTTTCTATCGATTATAATAATATTGAATCTAATATATAGTAGCGAGATCAAAACCGAGTCGGTAAACTGAAAATTGACAAAGTTATTGCGTAGGGGAAATGTGCACACACACACACACACAGACATACGTACACACACAGACACGTTCACTTTTATAGATAAACTAGCATTTCAGTCCGGCGTTGCCCGGGTGTATGTTGAGCATAAAAAAGCGATAATTTTTTTTTAAACTTTGACCCCTATTATGACCTCTTAACATTTATTGTTTTGGGCTCAAATCACATTAGGAACCTATATCTAAAATTTCAAGTGTGTAGACCCAAAATTGTCAGAGGAGTTTGGTAGAGTTCTCAAAGGTCAAATCGTTGAACTTTGACCCCTTAACAGACAAATTTCTGGCCGAACACGGATTACATAGATTTTCCCAAATCTCCATACCCTGTATATCAAATTTCGAGTCTGTAGACTGAAAATTGACAGAGTTATTGCGTAGGGAAATGTACGCACACATACACACAGGCACACAGATACGTTCACTTTTATCGATGCAACAAAAATATTTACGTACTAGCATGGGTGCCCGGCGTTGCCCGGGTATTTGGACGTGTATGTTGAGCAAAAAAAAAAAAAAAAAGCGGTCACTTTTTTAAAACTTTGATTCCTATTATGACCCCTTAAAATTTATTGTTTTGGCTCAAATCACATTATTAAGTTAGATCCATGTCCAAGGAACCTATATCTACAATTTCAAGAGTGTAGACCCAAAATTCTCGGAGGAGTTTGGTAGAGTTCTCAAAGGTCAAATCGTTGAACTTTGACCCTTTAATCGCCAAATTTCCGATCACATCGATTTTCCCAAATCTCAGTACCCGGTATATCAAATTTCGAATCTGTAGACTAAAAATTGACAGAGTTATTGAGTAGGGAAATGTACACACACACACACTTTCACTTTTATAGATATACTAGCATTTCAGCCCGGCGTTGCCCGGGTATTTGGATGTGTATGTTGAGCAAAAAAAAAAAAGTGATAGTAGGAAGACAGGCTCGAACCCGTACCGCAAAGGAGGAAAAGAACGGGGAAAACCAGACGTCTTTGCTGTTACGACCACCGCCAAACCGGAAGCGACATTTTTTTAAAATTAAGGCTAGACAATCTAAAGGAGAGGATAACTTTAAAAAATATCGGTGAAAAAGGTGACCCCCACCCTGTAGAAAAGTGCCTAGTTGAAGGGGAAGATATTAATGTTTTTAGCCAATTTTTCGATCGTACGAAAGGTCGAACTTTAAAACGATACTGATCATGGTAAAATCCGTCGCCTCTATTGAAAGTTTAAGGCAGACATGCAAACAGACATACATATATACATTTATATATTGGTAACTAAACATTGTCGACCCAAACTGATAGAAAAGCTTGCCCTATCTCTGAATACCCTTTATGTAAAATTTCAAATATTTAGACCAGAAATTGTCTGAGTAATTTGGAAGAGACCGCAGAGGTCAATTTTTTAAAAAACTTTGACCCCTATTATGACCCCTTTACATTTATTGTTTTGGGCTCAAATCAAGTTAAGTTAGATCCATGTCCAAGGAACCTATATCTAAAAATTCAAGTGCGTAGACCCAAAATTGTCGGAGGAGTTTGGTAGAGTTCTCAAAGGTCAAATCGTTGAACTTTGACCCTTTAATCGCCAAATTTCTGGCCAAAAACCGATCACAACGATTTTTCCAAATCTCCATACCCTGTATATCAAATTTCGAGTCTGTCGACTAAAAATTAACAGAGTTATTGCGTAGAGAAATGTACACAGACACCCACAGAGACATACACACAGACACGTCACGTATATATATATATATATATATATATATATATATATATATATATATATATATATATATATGTACATATATTAGTTTTGGGTCGATTAATCGGAATCGGAATCGGGAATTGAAAAAATCGGAACTTTTAAGGGTATCGGAATCGGTATCGGAATCGGAAAAATTTGTGCCTGTTTTCCGGTGCCAACAATGGTTCTCTTAATTGGCTATTTTATTTGATTTTCTTTAAAGAAAAATATTCTACCGCTGATAGTCAT
This sequence comes from Euprymna scolopes, assembly GCF_053919585.1. Taxonomy (NCBI): domain Eukaryota; kingdom Metazoa; phylum Mollusca; class Cephalopoda; order Sepiida; family Sepiolidae; genus Euprymna; species Euprymna scolopes. The sequence goes on from NC_136518.1 coordinate 50,343,240, forward strand.
ACAAAAATAGTGAAAATCTGTTGATTTTAAACTATTAGTGAAACTAAAATCGATGGATCATCCCACCATAAGTGTATTTTTATGTTTGAGAAAATATCTGCACATTTAATATGTGTTTTTACGGTAATCAGAAAAATAACAACTTTATAAGGATTTTTTTTTTTTAGAGATTTCGGAATCGGAATCGGTAATTGTATCGAAATCGGAAAAAAATATTGGAATCGTCCCATCCCTAATGTATATGTGTGTATGTGTATAAATTCACCTTTCATCGTGTTTTTAAAAGATGGAATTGCCCGATCGTTGAAGACGAGATTCAAGCTAGCAAACAAGAACGGCCGGACGGTTCACAGAGTTCATATATATATATATATATATATATATATATATATATATATATATATATATATATGATGATTGCAACATCTTGTCAGACGTGTGCCACTCCCTCAGACACTTCCATGAGCCCAAAAATGACTTCCATCGCCATGGGACCATTTTAATAAACAAATGCCTGAGGGAGTATCTATACACAGATGATGTTACAGAGTCCTAGCTTTGTACGACAGCTAAGTCTCTCTCTCGGTTCAAAATGTTGAGATCCAGCTACAAGCAAGAGCAAGATAACTAGCAACAAGTTAAACTGCAGACCAGCTTAATGCGGGTACTGGTCTCCCGTTTTATGGTTTTTTAAATCAGAGATTTGCTTCTCCTAGAAAAGTTGCCTTCACCACAGCTTTCGGGAGCCCTCTCCACCCCAACACACACATATATATATACACACAAACACACACGGTGCTAGTTGGCCGTTGACCCCGAATAAGGGTTCATTCGCCCTTTGGAAGATCTTGTTTTTAATCCTTCAGGGAGACTAACCACCCTCCTCACCAAACAAGTTTGGTGGGAGGAACCAGTTTAGTCGCCGGTGACCCGACCATGAGGCAGGTAGCACTGGGTTACTTGGTATCAGTAGCATATAACATGACCTCACATATATATATATATATATATATATATATATATATATATATATATATATATATATATATATATATTTGTGTGTGTATATAGTAGTGCCCCGGGATACGGTGGTTCTAGAATACGTTTTTTTAAGCTTATGAAGTGGAATACGATGTTTTTCGGGTCCCTGGTGGCGATATTTTCCCCGTCTTACGGTGTTATTTATAATGTTATTTAATACATTTGTATTATATACTGTACTGTATATTGTTACTAATTTTTAATGCCGTATCCCGGGGTTCTACGGTATCTATTAAAGTGAGAATGTGTGTGTGTGTAAGTACACTTCTCAACTGATATACTCAATGAATCTTTGATCTACATACTTGAAATTTGTTATATAGGGTATTCAGACATGCGAGAAAACTTTTTAATCATCTTTCATCCAGAAAAAGAAGGGCTGCTAAGTAGTCAAAATTGAAAAATTGGTGCGTGGAAGGGAATCGGGTTTTTATCTGTTTGTCAACTGTTTCACGGATGCACATGCATGAATGGTTTAAATGACAGATTACTCAGGTTACGGATAAGTAGGTTTGAAAACATTCTTTAAAGAGCATGTCAAGCTGACCTAATAGTTATCGTACTTGACTCACTGTCTTCAGTTTTTGGTTTCGATTTCAGCTCGAGTTTTGTATATATTATTTTTACTTATAAGAAGTGAATTGTTTAAAAACAAGTGAAGCATGTATGGCCCCCCGTGAGTGCACATTGAACGAGGAATGAAAAAATGACTAAGTTCAGCATTGCCCCCCCCATTTAGCACCAAACGTCCCAAGGAGACGTCAAATCCTGGTGAAAATGAACAAACGGTGTAGTTTTGGGCCTTAACATATGTAAAGTTGAGTTCTGCACCATACAAAAAAAAAAAAAGAAAAAGAAATGACTAAGTCCATCAAAAACTCCCATTTAGCCTCAAAAGTTCCCAAGGCCTTAACATATTTAAATTTGAGTTCAGCACCATGCAAAACTGCTAAATAGACATACACAGAAAATTTTGAACAAATATGGTAAAATAGTCCCAAAAATGGAGTATTTTTATTAGCCCTAAAAGAGCCCTTGGGTCACACCCTAGAGTTATCGCAAAGTATAGACAAACAAAATTATATAGAAATCAGTTAGTTACAATTTTTCAGAAAGTTTTATAAAAATCCAAGTCATCAATTTTTTTTTTAATAAGCACAAGAGTGTCAATTTTAGCCATTTTAATCCGAAATGCTGAACTTAGTCATTTTGTTATGCCTCGTTCACTGTACATTCAAGAGGGACTATGCATGCTTCACTTGTTTTTTCTATTTTTGTTCCTTTACCCCCCGTCTCTCTCCTCTCTCTCTCTCTCTCTTGCTTCTTTCTTTTTTTCTTACTCCCTCTCTCTTTCTCTTCATATACTTCATTCATTTTACTTTTCTTTCCTTTTCCTTCGTTTTTCCCTTTTTTTCACTATTCTTTCCGCATTTTCATTTTCATTTATTTCTTCTTTCTTTCTTTTATTTATTTCATCTTTTGTTTCTTTCCCCTTTTTTTGTCGTTTTTCCTTTTTTTCCTTTCTTATTTACTTCTTTATTAATGTCTTGATATTGTAGCACCTTTTTCTGCCTTCTTTCTTTTATTCTTTATTTTTTTCTTCCTCCTCGTCTTTTCTCCCCTTTCATTATCTATGTATGTCTATACTATCTGAAGCCCAGGGCTGTAAACTTAGAAAGAACCTGCCAAGGTATGCAGAGATAAGATAGTCAATCGTCCTTAGCCAAATAGACAAATCACACCTAGTGTCTTTTAATCATGATAATTTCTTTTTTATCTCCATGTGCTAGATACCCCATTCAGTTGGAGAAGAAGATAGATATTATTTGTTTCTAGTTTTTGGTTTTTCTTGAACAACAAAAAAAAAAACAGTGTTGTTATTTTACCTATACTTCATTTATTTTAACTATGTGGATATCTATTTTCCTAAACAATGAATTACATCTGAACTAGCCCTACTGTTTTGATGATCTACCACATTGCCTCACTACATGGATAGCAGCAGTAGCAATTACAGACGACCACATGAGCAGCAGCAGCAGCAGCAGCAGTGACGCTTTGCAAATTTGAATCTGTTTGGGTTCTAAACTTGGCGTTGATTGGTGCAAGCGTTCAATATCCTTTCTGGCTTGCGCAGTCAGAGACCATCTCTCGAGCGAGCTGAGCACGTGATAGAAGTTGATAAAAAAAAAAAGGCGTTAACACATAGTCTACGTTCTCTTTTTCGGACAGAAGACAAAACCAGGCTGACTCATTCCACGACACTTCTTCTAATCCCAATCTTCTCTCTGTCCGACCCTGGAGTTGGACAAGAAACTGTCACGGACTCAACATAGCTATTATAGCAACATACACGTGGCTTACGATAACACACACACACACGCACACACGCACACACACGCACACTCACACACACACACATAAGTCATACACCATCCATTATCCCTACACCTATGTACCTAGAAAACAGAGCCATAAAACCAGACAATGGTATGAGACAAGAAGGAGAAAGAAGCAACCTTAGTAGAAGTTAGTATTCTTAATGATCCTAAGTTAAACGGTGTCGACGGGAAAAGATAACGAAATACCAAGGTCTTATGTATGATATGAAAAGAAACAGGAATCTGAGGAAGATCGCTATCATTCAAGTAATTATAGGAGCAACTGGGTTCATGGAAAAGAATTCCAAAAACTACCCGGTGAACAATGTGCAAGAGAGATTCAAACAATTGCATTCAAAGGGACGATTAGAATCTTTAAAAGCTCTTAGTTGGAATAAATAAGATAGTGGGTGAATGTTTGGCATCCGGTAAGGTGCCTCATCCCCAGCTTTAATAAACTGATAAGAATATTGAACAAATACCTACATACATTGACGTTAACACTTGTTTGCGGCATGCATTCTTCGTATATGAACGCTTTCCTTTTCTTTACAAACGGGACGTTTAACTTTTTGTCTTCGTCCATAATTATAGCCTTATTATGTCGCACCTGGGAATCTTTCTGTAGAACTCGGGAATCTACACTGAATTTCGAACGGAACCCTTTATTTAACCCGCGGAGTAGCATGCTCTGGTAAGAAGTATTAAGTAATTCGCAATTGTATTTTAAGTGTCTCCCACACTGAACATTGAAGCTTCAACCTCCAGAAGAGTGTAACTTACAAGTACTTTATTCCCTATACCACGGGTCCTTGTGCAAGTAGATAAAGTACTTGATAAAAATCAGTTGTAAGTTACGCTCGCTCTTCTGGGGGTTAAAGGTTCAATTCTCAGTGCGGACAACACCGGAAATAGAACTGCGAATAACGTAAGACTTCTACCCAGTCATGGCTGACGAAACGAGAGCATTCGTCCTCCGTGTATTAAATAAAGCGTTTTAAATTCCGTGCAGATTTCCGAGTTCGACAGAAACATTTCCCGAGTTCAGCAAGGTACACCTGAAGAAGTCAGAGGTTATATCGACCGAAACGTTGTGTGTCAGGTGAGAACAGTAGTCCAAGTAATCCAAATAACACGAATAGTCCTCATCCAAAAAAATTAAGAAAGATAAAGTCAAGTCAAATCAACGTATACTAAATTTCTAAAGTCACATTCGCCACCTTTTTTTCCCCCTTTTTTCTTTCTTTCTGTCATTTCGTTTATTTCTTCTTTTTTTTTTGTACTAGTTCATTTCGTTTTACATTTTAGGTCTTGACCTTTGAATAGTACAGCGCCCCCTGCTGTTCTGTTTTCACACGAACATCCAATATGGCGGACGCATTAATTGTTTCATATATGCCAAACAGGAAATAAATAATGAAATGCAGTTACCTGCCGATGAAGACGCGATATAGCAATGTCGGAGACGAGGATGGGAGTGAGAAAAACCCCCAGACACATACACACACATACATACAAAAAAGGAAGGAAACAGGAAATCCATTTCGGCAATAAAGACTTGGAAATTCACCAGAAGTCGAAAGAAGGAAAAAAAACAAAAACAAAAAAAACTAACCTTTCAAAACGGAAAAGAAATGCTCGGATTTAAGGAGCATTGTCTATTGAGCTGTTGGTCGGTCGCTGAGTCTGTCACACTTAAACGTGAAAAAGTATTTTCAGCGATATCCGTGTAGATGGAATGGACGCATCTTAATAATATCCGTCATTTATTTATATTCATTTTTGTAAAGGACGTCTAACAGGAGATGAATTAAAGATTGGGGGACTTTATACATACTTACCTAAACACACACACACACACACACACACACACACACACACACACACACCGAGTAATACAGTAATGTTTACTATTATTAAATTAAAAATAAAAATAATTTTTACAAAATATTCTAATAATTTCGGTGGAATGCACCCTAATCATAGTATACTTTATAAAATGTTTGTGTCATTTAGGTGGCGATGTTAAGTCAACGAGCGCTGGCTCTACAACTTATCGATAGTAGTTGTAGATAGACAAGTGCTTTTTGTAAAAGTTTGGGAAAGGGTATATAGATTGAAGCTTAGATGAGCACTTTTTATTTTTACAGTGGTCACCACTTATCAAGGCCCGGAAGCCACTCATGGATAAGGGTTATTGCAAGTGCAGTACGTTAGTGTGGAGATTTGATGAAGTGTTTACTTAAGGGGGCGGTTCATTAGGAATTTGTTAACGTTGGACTTGAAGACATCCAAGTTGTAGTCAGGGAAGCAGACAGACGGAACAGAGTTCCACAGGCGTGCAGTTCTAAGAAAGATGCTTTGTTCATGGAATCCACGTTTTGAGTTAGGCACAGATAAAGAGTGGGGGAAATTTTGCACAGTGGATTCGGCTAGACGGGTGTTTTTCGTGAAAGATTGGCGAGGGGGGACCAGAGATTGGAGTTTAGACGAGCACCTGCCATGGAAATAACGATAAAACAAGGATAGGCTCGCAACGTCTCTTCTGTGGGAGTTGCAGGGTAGAGAAAAGGGCATCCCCCACCAAGCCACGAAGTCTATTTTGTACTCTGCCAAGGCAGGATAGGCTGTTTTTAGCAGCTCCTGCCCAGATATGGCAGCAGTATTCCATCGTTGGACGTACTTGGCTTTTATATAGATAGAGAATTGCATCAGTAGCGAGATATCTTCTGGAGCGGTAGAAGGATCCCACCATCTTTCCAGCGACCTTGGCAACAGACTTGATGTACGTGTTCCATTTCAGATCAGGAGTAAAGGTCAAACCCAGAAGCTTGTCAAAGCACGGGGCCTCTCCCAGACGAGAGCCATCCATCCCAATTGATGCCAGATGGGGATCAGAGCGTTGATCATGTAAGGATAGGAGTTTGGTTTTAGATGCATTAAAGGTAACCAGCCACGCTTTCCCCCACTGAACCACGCGCTCGAGATCAGAGGAGAGAGAATCAGAGAGAACTTTATCATTTACAGCCTTTGATGTGTTGCCGTAGATGGTCGTGTCATCAGCATAGATGTAAACGAATGATTTAAGTATGTGTTTAGGGAGGTCATTGATGTAGATCAGGAAGAGAGTTGGGCCCAGGATTGACCCCTCAGGGCTCCAGCATTAATACTGCAGGCCTCTGATTTTTGTCCATCTACCACTACTCTTATGAGCCTATCGGAGAGAAATGATTTAATGATTGAGAAAACATTTCCAGTTATACCGTAGCTGGAAATCTTGTGAAGTAGACCCTTATGCCATAACTTGTCGAATACTTTTGATATGTCAAGAGCAATTGCCCTAGAAAGGAAGCCTTTGTCAAGAGATTCACTAATCCTGTGAGATATAACCGTCAGCACATCTGCGGTAGATCTTGCAGAGTGGAAACCATATTGTGTGTCACTAAGAAGGTTATTCCTGCTGAGGTGGTTGACTATTTATCTATTTAATATGGATTCCAGCAACTTACTCATAACACACAGGAGACTTATTGGTCTGTACTGAGAGGGAGATGACTTATCACCTGCATTCTTAAATACAGGGCAAACTGATGAGGCCTTCCAGGGAGTTGGAAAGCACTTCTCCTTAAGGCAGCGCTTAAACAGTTTCGTAAATATGGGAGCAAGTTCTGGTTGAAGCTTTTTTAACACTATAATTGGGATGCCGTCAGGGCCAGTTGCTTTACTGGAATCAAGGTTCTTGATTAGCTTAGCGACCTCATGCACGGATATTTGTATGTTACCTAGCGTGTTCTGTGTTATAGGAGGAAATATGGGGAGTTGATGGCCTTCGTCGCATAGGGTAGAATTAGCTGCAAATAGTTTGGCCTTGTCTGATGCTGACGAGATGACCTTTGGTCCATTGATAATGGTTGGGATAGAACGCACACTTCTGTTCAGGATCCTATTTGTTATTTGCCAAAATTGTTGGGAACCAAGCCGCTTATCAGCTACCTTGGATTTAACAGACTGGGCATATAGCTCTCTTGCATTTTTTATTACTCTTTTACAGTGGTTGCTGGCGTTCCTGAAAGCAGCTTTAGTCTCAGTGCATCTATTACGTTTGTAGCTATGGAAAAAGTGATTTCTGTGCGCGATAGCAGCAGCACATTCTGGGGAGAACCATGGCTTGCTGTTATGTTTTTGTTGGAATCTTTAGATGGTATGAATTGGTTTGCCATGGAAATAAAGACAAAACAGAGACAGGTCCGCAACGTCTCTTCTATGGAAAAGACGTTGCAGGGATGAAAAAAGAGCCTGACCTACTAGATTTCGAAGCCGGTTTTGAACTCTGTCAAAGTAGGATAGCGTGCTGCAAGAAGCTTTTCCCAAATGTGACAACATTAGCCCATTTTAGGGCGAACTTAGCTCTTGTACAGATAGAGGATTGCGTCGGGAGTAAGATACCTTTGGGAGCGTTCGAATGACGAAGCCATTTTGTCAGTAACCTTGGCAACAGATTTGATGTAAGTCTCCCATTTCAGGATAGGAGTGAACTTGTTGAATAGTTCTTTGACACAAGAGTCATTCGTATCCATTTGGGACAAGTATGGACCTGGTGGCTGGTAGTGAAAAGATAAGACTTTGAAGCATAAACACGTTTAGCAAATTTACTATATTTTAAACTAACAGGGGTTCCCGGCGTTACCTGGGTGCTTAAGTAGTGTAGTAAGGAACGTCAGGGGTGGGTAAAAATGTGGTAGTATCGGGGTGGGGAAATCAAAATAATAGTAAACAGAGGTATTTAAAAAAAGTGGTAGCAGGCTGGCAGGCAAGCTCGGGCCCGTAACGCGAAGGAGAAAAAAAGTTAAAAATAAAACGTGACGTCTTAGCCGATGTCTCTATCGCTTGACCGGAAGTTCCGAACGTTGAAATTAAGCGCAGTCAATCCAACCGATACGATGACTTGCGAAAATAGCGACGCAAAAACCGACCCCTCCTCGTAAAAAACTGACCAGTTGAGGGTGAAGGAATTAATGTTTTTGACCAATTTTTCGATATTTGTCGTCCAAAACGTCGAACGTCAAAACGATATCGATCTCGTCAGGATCCGTTGCGTCTGTCGAGAGTTTTTAGCAAATATACAAACATACATACGTACATTCACACAAACCGACGATTAAGATTTATATCATAGACTAGCGGCTACGCCGTGTCGGCACACAGAACGCCAATTCAAAGACAAAATCGAGTACAATCAACATCAAGTACACTCAACATCGTCTTACCATCAACGCTTACCCTGGGAACTCGGACTATTGGGAAATTCCCATTTGCACAAAACAAAATCATTGAAAAACCAAAAATACCTTAACTAAGGGTAAGGATGATGAGTAAACGTTGGATAAAATAATGGTTAAGATTATTACGAACTTGATAGGATTCGAACCTGGAATCTTCTGATCCGTAGTTAGACGCGTTATCCCTTGCGCCACAAATCCTGTCCGTATCCCGGAAGATGGTACCGCGACTGTATATAGACAGTGCTAAATTCCACTGACATGGGCAGGTAATTTTTTCGATAATTGCACGAAACGGCGCCAAAACCCTTATTTTGGCCTTTTTGTGTAACTCGGCGTTGTTCGTTACGAACCATATATAGATAAGGACAATTTAGGGATTCACACCTTTCAGAAAAAAAAAGTTTTATTGGTATATGTACACACACATAAATAAACCAACATTTAGAATTTTATTAATAATATAGATTATTAAGGAACACAGAAAGGATTGATATGTCGTAAAACAGAATCACCAAGCAGTCAACATTTACAGCCTTCTTTTTATCCACCCACAAAACATTGTAAGATGGATTTCGGTTTTATTGCAACGAAGATCTCTTTTATTTCCTATCTTTAGCAAATTGTGCGGTTGTCCATCTTAACTGATCTCGAAAAGGTTAACTCGGTTAAATGTCAAATTCGAAAGGTCAAATGTAAAATACAGATTCGTTTTTATCCTACGTTTGGCACAGGATGCTCTTAAAGCCGACGATATTTCAAACGATTTATCTCCCCTTGATCTCAGCAGCTCACGATAATTTTACCAATCGTCTAAGCTATCGTCTATAAATGCTATAAATTATTAGAAATCTATAAATCCTATTATTAGAAGTCTCTGCGTCTGTAAATACTATTACTAGAAGTCTATATATACTATTATTAAAGTCTATAATACTATTATTAAACGTCTATATATACGGTTATTGAAGTGTATGGTACTATTATTAGAAGCCTATATATATACTATTATTGAAGTTTATAATACTATTATTAAACGTCTATAAATATACTATAATTGAAGTCTATAATACTATTATTGAATTTTATAATACTATTATTCAATGTCTATAATACTATTATTTGAAGTTTATATATATATATATATATATATATATATATATATATATATATATATATTATTGAAGTCTATAATACTATCAGTAGAAGTCTATATATACTATTATTTAAAGTCTATATATACTATTATTGAAGTCTATGCATACTATCATTAAACAGCTAGATATGCTGTTATTAGACAACTACGTATGATATTATCTAGTTCTATAAATAGTATTATTTGATGTATATATATATACTATTATTAAAAGTCTATCTAAATAATATTCTGCTTGCGTCTTCCTTTGTTAGTTCATACGATTTACTTTGAAAAGCGTTGAAATACAATTTTTGAAGGCCAACCAGTTAAAAAAAACGGTCAAATTCTACGAATTCGTCCGTAAAATGGTCAATCTGCTAACCCCTGTACAAGAATCTGAGAGAGACCTCCTTTTGATGTAATCTCGTTTTCGAATATCATTGTAATCAAATATGATCATTGTTTTAATAGTGTTAAAAAGGAGCTCGTAGTAATTTCGACGTGCATCTGATTTCCACCGAAGAAACAAGTCAGCAAAATGTTACGTAAAAAAAAACGGAACATTCGAAAGAAACAAGGAAAAAGAAAACGGAAATTGTCTAACAAGAGGTGCTGGACTGAAGGAGTAAATTAAAGATTGTTTTTTTACAATGTGGTATTATTCTTCGTATTAAACAATGTAGCGCAATATTACTTTCTAAGTATTTATTAGAACTTATTAATTTATTTTATTTGGTCCAGTTTTATATTTAAAATATAATTTCATAGAAATCTTAATGAACTCACATTTGCTGCGTGTTATTGATTTTTCTGTTAAAAAAAAAAAAACTAATTCAGACAATCCTTGTGAATTACATTAGCGACCACTACGCCGCCCAAAAGTGAGTGTTTGGTGTGGCTTGGGAAAGTAAAGGGATTTTTGGTTCATTCTTTTTTTAACAGCAACGGTTACTTCAGATCGTTATATTCAAAGGTTTGAAAACAGTTTCCTTCCTGAGCTTCGCAGACGAGGAATCAATAGTACATCAATGTAGTTTATACAAGATGAGGCCACTGCTCATACAGCGATACTGATCGAGCTACATTCCCTAATCATGTCATTTCATGCTTTGGAGATCTCCCGTGACCTCTGCGTTCATCCGATCTTTCATTGTGCGATTTTTACCTGTGGGGATTATTTTAAATCACGCGTCTATGCTGGGAAACCTCACACTCTTGGAGAATTAAAACTGCAATACGTGAAAATATACAAAAAAAAAATGGGAAGAAACTTTAGTGAAAGTGAGGGCTAACTTTAGAAAGCGGCTTCAAATTTGTGCTCGTGAAAATAGCCATCACTTGTCAAATATAATTTTTCGCTTCTAAATATTCCATAACGGCATAGTTTAGTAAATATTTTTATGTACATTATAAAATTTTTGCTGAAATATTTGCAGAATTTTGTATTCCTTAAAAACATCCGTTTCCCGTGACTCACCTTGCGTAATATATATATATATATATATATATATATATATATATATATATATATATATATATATAATATTATAATATATATATAATATTATAATATATATATATTATATATATATTATATATATATTATATATATGATATTATAATATATAATAAGTTTTATATATATAATATTATAATATATATTATATATATATATATTATATATATATCATATATATATATATATATATATATAATATTATAATATATAATAAGTTTTCAAAAAATAGATTATCCCTCAATAGTATAACGAGATCGCACCCATTCAAAAGATTAAGTTATATAATAAGCAGTGCGTAACATTTTAAACTATCCGGAAAATGCATTAACTATATGTATTTGGTGCCATGACCAGGATATTTTAAGGAAATAATGCGCGAAAATATCGAATTTGTTTTGTTAAAATTGCTTGAGCTGGCCCTGGAATTTTTTGTTGATATTTTTGTATGTTCAAACATTCTTTAACTCTAATAAGTATACAGAGAAAAATATGATTTCTCTATGTAATATTGGCTCAAATTTTCTCTACACTCTCTCATACGAGAAAAGTCAGTGTATTTCAGCGGTAAATCACCCAAAAGAAAAAAAACTCTTAATTGTGTTTCACATTTAATTTCCCTAAAAGTGTTGATATGACGTAAAATATCTGAAAAAATTCTTTTCTTGTGTTTCACCAGGAAATGTTTTTTTTTAAATCGGTTATATCGTAAAATAGACCGAGCATTTTTTTTTTTTTTGCATTAAACAACACCAATTTGTTAGTTTATTTGCTTTGTTTTAAATCAACCTTTTTTTTGGGGGGGGGGCGGGGTATCTATTGCACAGTTTTTTTAATTTGGGGAAATTATCTTTTTGTTTTTTTTTGTTTTTTAGATGCATGGTTGTCAGAAGTTTATGTTATGTTTATTTGGAAAATGTAAATCAAAAATAAGTTTTTGCTTGTGTAAAGGACATAAATGTATGTAGGAGCCGTCAATTTGATATTTGGTTTGCATCGTATGAAAATTAAATAAAAAGGATTGATATGCCGTAAAATAAAGCAGAGAAACATTTTGGTTACGATCAAAGTCTAATACCATTTTCTGATACTACACTTCATGTTTTTATCCTCTGTCACGGAAAGTGAAATCCGTCTAGACTGGGGCATTTGTTAAAAATTTCTTTCTCAATGAAAAGTGCCTCGTGGATTTTAGCCACATAAAAAAACGATATCTGTTCTCATGGGTTGGCGATGATGGCGATGGTGGTGGGGGGCAGGTAACTGGGATACTAGATGAACAATCTTTTGCTAAAGCCGCTGGAAAAAAATGGTTGGATTCTTCTACAGCTCCAGAGAGTATCTCTCTCCCTATGTAATCTTCTGCCTGTATATAAACCAAATACATCTTAAGATGGAGTACTATTGCCACATTTGGACAGACGCCATTCAGATCACCCTTTTCTGCTTTGACAAGCTCAAAGCCGGCTTCGAAATCTAGTAAGCGATATCCTTTTCTCCTCCTTACAACTACTTTCTCACAGAAGAAACATTGCTATTTTCATAACTGAGCTTCAATCCATTCCCCCTCCCGAAAAAAGAAAACTTGTCTAGCTACAACCGCTACCAGCAATTTACTCTACTCTCTATCTGTGCCTAAAATTAAGCGCAAAGCTCATTAAAAAAAAAGTTTATTTCCTATAACTACTTACCCGTGGAACACTATACCACAAGGCTGCTTTCCAATTGAGTACAACATGGTCGTTTTCAAATTTCAAGTAAAGTTCTTATTGAACGCCCTCTTAAATAATCAAGTTATATCCAATTCTCACCACTACCCATTGTTACAGTGTTGTCTCAATAACCCCCTGACACATATTAACCCTTATCCTCGAGTGGCAATCGGGCCTTGATAAACACGGTAACTCCTTTGTAAACAAAATGTCGTAAACGGATGAAACGTTTTTATTGTTACGACAGAAAATAATATCAAATGACTTGATCACACATCAGACGCAGCAAAATAGTGAAGTTTTTTTTTTATATGTTCAGCATTAAGTAACCCTAAAAGGGTTGATATGCCGTAAAGCAAACCCAGCCAAAACAAACCATTTACATATAACTCAAATAAAAGATCTTTTATCTGACGGAAACGATACTTGTATTCAAATAATCATCGTTTCATGTAGTATTTTTACGTTTGGAATCCTTTGTGATGAGGCTTCATACCATATATTTCGGCGCATATGACGACCCTTAAAGTTAAAAAAATCATCTTTAAAAAACAATATTTAATATAACAAACATGGTTTCGTGATTTAGCACATACAACCTATGTATGATAAATTTATTAAAATTTGCTCCAATTTAGTACCTCATCTCATTTGACGGTCGCATTATACGCCGTAATATACGATAATTTGAGTATTCATTTTTTTTTTTTTTTTTGCAGACTGCTATCCTCATCCTCATGACAACGACAACTATGGAAGGTAGTAATTAGCGGGGATAAAGCTACAAGACTGATCATTCCTAGCCCGTCGCGGTTAACCACTTGAAGAAGGCCAGAAGATAAGTTGGCCGAAACGTTGTGAACAACAACTATGAAGATGAGGATAACAGTCGGCAAAAAAAAAAAATAATAATTAATACTCAAATAATCATTTTGTTCTTTTCATTCCTGTGATTCCATCTCAATTTCTTCTTTTTTTTCTTTTTTTTTTTTTTTTGAAAAATTAAAATCTATATTATTTAAGTGGAATTCATTGAGATGAGCATTATTTATTAATTTTTATTTATTGCAAACTATTATCCTCCTCTTTTCTTAGTTATTTCACGACGTTTCGGACAATTATTCCTATAGCTTTCGTCAGGTGGTAACCGCGACGGATAGGAACTCTAAATCTCCTGACTGCATTCACTGCAATTAATGCCTTCCGTAGTTGTTGTCGTCGTCTCACCACGTTTTTGGCCAAGTAAACCTCTGGACGGCTTTGGGTAGGATTGAAACCGCTACCTTCAGACAATTCTCACCTGAAATCGTAGAGATTCAACATCTCTATCAACTGCGCCACGAGCCCCGAAGGGGCGATCAAGGTTGAATTTTTTGGCCTTATAAATCCATGTTTATTTATTATCTTATCTTCCATGGTCGGGTCCGTACCGAATGGTATATATTATTTGATTGGAATTCATTGAGATGGGTATTATTTATTAATATATTTATGGTATTACACTTTGATCGTAACCAAAATGTTTCTCTGCTCATTTTACGGCATATCAATTCTTTTTATTTAATTTTCATACGATGCAAACCAAATATCTAATTGATGGCTCCTACATACATTTATGTCCTTTACACAAGCAAAACCTTATATATATATATATATATATATATATATATATATATATATATATATATATATATATATATATATATATATATATATATACACACACTTTCATTTAAAAAAAATATAACTCATGTGTGGTTTAATTTAATAAATTCTCTTGAAAATACACCGCGTTTTCTTTATTTAATTTAAATTCATTCAATATTTTTTTGCTTCATTTCGCCGTACTTGAGCGATCAGTTTTTATGGTTACTATTTACTTGCCTCCCAACGAGGGCAGCGTTAGACACAAGGCCAGTTTCTAATGTAAAAATCCAAACAACCCACCCCAAGAAAAGACAACTTGAATTAGAACAAAAATAAAAATTCACTTTGATGACATGTACCCGCCCCCTTACTGACTATCTCAACAATCGTTACCCCCCCTACACTTCAAACCCCCCACCACCAAAGAAAAAGCAAAAGTACTTGTACAGTTTAATCAAAACATTAAAAAAAAATAAAAATATCAAAAAAAAAAAAAAAAGGGTATATTGTATGTATCCGTTTTGGACTGAAGCTTTCCGAAAAAAAGAAATTCACTTAATTTGATCGAGTATATTTTTTTTTTTTTTACGGCTGAAAAACACGTTTTTATGACAGCGCGTTGGAGGCAGCCCGGTTTGGATTTTTAGAACACGCCACGGGTAGATGACTCGGTCTAAAGCGCCGATGCCCCCTCCTCATCTTAAATACCAGCTTTTCTTCTTAAAAATCGAAATATGGCTACCTTTCGATTGGTATGATAACAAATTGTTTTTCGCTGTAAAAAAAACTACTTGATCAAATTAAATGAATTTTTTCCGGTGAACTTCATTCCATAATGGCTACGGACAATGTAACTTTTTTCCGATATTTTTATTTTTTAATGAAGTACCTTTTTTCTTTTCTTTTTTTTTTATTACGAACACAATTAGAGTTGTTCTACTCGATGGATTTTCATACAAGTACCAAAGCAAATTTTATTGTATCTTACTTATTTGATTACTCTAAAATTATAAATCAAAGTGAAAATTTTGCTGAAAATCATGTTCAGCTCGTGAAACGAGGCCTCTTATGTCCGGCTCCATCTTGGAATAAATTAGGCCATTTACGTGTAAAACGCCTATTTGGATACGAAAATTTCAGGATACGAAAGCCAGGCCGGAACCAATTAATTTCGTATTTAGAGGTTCCATTATATATCAAAATAAATGACTTTTTTAATGGTTGAGTTTTGTCACCATATTTATAGATTGCAAGTTTCTGCACTTTAAATTACATTTTTTCCAGCTTCCACTTATGGCTCCCCCATCGAAGACTCGTGGCCCCCGGTTGAGAAACATTGGTCGAAAATAATTTCTCCTTCACTAGTCGAGTACAGCTTCATTTGGTTCTCTGTTGTTTTATAACTCGCGTGAGTTGCGTGTCAGCCCAACATGACACATTTTATTTTTTAAATCGTAATTGAAGTGTTGACGTTTCACGATTACTCTCTGACAATTTATTTCGAGTTATCTATAATATAGAGAGCTGTTGTCTGAATGTATGTTTGTGTGTTTGTATGTTTCTATGTGTGTGTGTTTGTATGTTTGTGTGTTTGTATGTTTGTGTGTTTGTATGTTTCTATGTGTGTGTGTGTTTGTATGTTTGTGTGTTTGCATGTTTGTGTTTGTATGTTTGTGTGTTTGCATTTTTGTGTGTTTGTATGTTTGTATGCTTGTGTGTTTGTGTGTCTGTATGTTTGTGTGTTTGCATGTTTGTGTGTTTGTATGTTTGTATGCTTGTGTGTTTGTATGTTTCTGTGTTTGTATCTGCGACTAAAAATTCGTAAAATATGTAAAACGCCGGAAGGTACCGAACGAAAGTTTCATGATTTTTCTTCTTTTTTTTTTTTTGTTCACACAAACGCTGGCCAATGTTTTTTTTTTTTTTTCAATAAAAAATATATTATTTTTGTTAGTATACAGCATAAACACGTTGACACACCGAAGTTAAACAAGTTAAGATTAGCCTGGCCAGTACTAGATGGGTGACCATTTGGGAATAGTAGGCGCTGTATATGCTCTCCGTTTATCTCGGCATTATTTCCAGTTGTCTTGAAATTTCTACTTTCTACTGAAAGACGTTGTTGACTCAGGAAAGGTGTAGTTGCAGATTGCGCAACTCTTGCCACAAAAATTTCCCGCTCGGATCATAGCATCATCAGAGATGTTTCGAGGTATTAATCGAAATCGATGGACGGACATCATAATGTGCGATTAAAAGTTAAAAACGACAAAACAAATATCCACAAGGTTGGTATTTTTTTTTTAGTCGGCGTTATTTTATTTAGCATATTGGGCTAAGTTTGAACTAATATTTTCTTTGGTCTGTCATGCAAAAGTTTGAAATTGCATTTGGAGGGGGCTGTCTTGCTTAAGTTTAGAATAGTATTTTCTTTCTATCATAGCTTAAGTTTGAAATAGTATTTTTCTTTGGTTCGTCACGGATAAATTTGAAATCGAATTCTTGCTCGATGTTCGATTTCAACGGACGCGTCTTAATATATTCTTCTCATTTTAGTGACTCAAATTATTTGGTTGGAGTTGTAAATTAATTAAAAATATTTAGTTATTATTTTATTTGTAATTTTTTTATTCATATTTGTGTTTTTAATATCGGCTGTCTCATTTTAAAACTTTAAAAAATTTGTGGCGTCTTAGAATTTCTGCAATACCAAAACGTCTCTGTTTACTTGCTGCTTTTATGTACATAAAGTTAACTGTTTGATGCTAGGTAAAATAAGGCAGAAACCTTTCGCAAAAATTTGGACACCGCCGATTTTTATTTTAATTTGATAGTAGACATTGATTAATGAATAAGTTTCAAGAAGTATGGCGTGGTTTGCTTGAAGCCTTGTTAAATAATAAAAAGTATTTTGAAGGCTTACAATGCAGGAATGTACAATCGTTGCGAGCAGATAAATAAATAATAAATGATTCAATAGTATTTTTTATTTTGTTTTGTTTTTTTCTTTTGTTTTTTTCAAACGTGGGTGGTATTTATTTCGAGTGAATCACGCATTGTCAGTGGAGAAACGTATATCAACTCTCCATTGACAGCCTAGAGAGTAGATATACGTTTCTCCATTGACGATGAATATTGCACTCGAAAGGACCTATGGAATAAATACCATCCACAGTTGAAAAAAAAAAAGAAAATTAAACCACTCAGGTAAATAAAAAATATTACTGAATTATTTATTATTTGTCTATTTATCTGCTTACGACGACTGTACATCCCTTGTATTCTAAGTCTTTAAAACCCCTTGAATAAATTTTCAGTTTTATTTTGAAATTTAATTATTTCAGATTTGCACTGAATGCGATCAATAACCATTAAGCAGCATTTAATATCTTTTGAGATTTTAAAAGTTTCATCTAAATAGCATTTATGCTGGCATTACAAGTTTTCATTTGGATTAGATAATATTTATCATTCATTGTTGTACTATGTTATTGACACTACTATCAGAACATACTTCGTTACATTTTTTTTAATTATGTACAAGGTGTAACGATAAAATTGTCACCCTAAAGAAAACAATACAGCTTTATTTTAAAACTTTTATTGAAAAAATCAATTCAGGTAACTTGACATCTATTCAATTTAGCCGCCCTCAGCCTGAATCATCACATCGATACGGGTCCGGAACTGGGCGCATGCCCTTTTCACAAGCGCCGGCGAGAGTTCAGCGAATACTCAGCGGATGGCGGTGATTAGGCTAGCTTTGGTGTTGTGGGAGGTCATGCTGGTGACGTTCTCGTCGTATGATCAAATGAAGTAGTCCAGCGGGTACAGATCGAGAGAGGAGGGGGCCATTATTATTTATTTGCTTCCCCACTGAGCAAATTAGGTACAAGGCCGTTTTTTAATGTGGAGAGAGAGGGAGGGGGGAGGGAAAAGAGGGACCAGCTCCCGAGAGGTGGGAAATGGGAGCTGGATAGTAACTGTTGGTATGAAGGGTTGCCCCTACATTGACCAAGGTCTGATATGTGGGGTTACCCCCACATATGGTCTTTGCTTGCAGCATCTGTCGGAAAAGATACTACACTTTGATCTTGTCGCCCGAGGCCACATAGGGCCGGCGGCCAGTGAGAGAAGGGTACGAATTCGTAACATTCCTTCCGAATCCAAATCTTAGTCTCTTTGGACTTGTGACCAAACTCAGGGTCAACCAGTGGCCACCTTATTGCACCAGGGGATCACCACACTTTTCAGCACATCCAGGTACACTTTAGTGTTGACTTTGAAGCCGACTTCAAAGATGTGAGGTGGCATGATGTAGCCCACAATTGAAACCACACTAAAGATCATAACCGTTGCCGGAAACTTGGTTTTCATCACGCTGGGCACGTTCCCCAATCATTGAACCGTTCAGATGTGCATTTTGAGGGTTCAAAATTGCGTCACTTTCAGACATGATAGAAGGCTCCTATCATTCTTGGGGTTTGTACACAAATGGCCAACTAGTAGATGGCCTGTAACAAAAAAAAGTAAACCGGTTTTCATCAAACGGAAATGGAATTATGTCATCTTTTATAGGGAGACAATTTCATCATTCCTCCCTGTATTATTTGGATTATTCAGACTAGTGGTCTTATCATAATCATAAACGTAGAATAGAAGTCTGATAAATGAATACAATGTTCTATTATGACATAACAATCAAGATCGGAATGAACACTAACTCAACTACAATCCTTGTCAGCACTGAGTAGGTACAACTAACAGATATATATATATATATATATATATATATAGAGAGAGAGAGAGAGAGAGAGAGAGAGAGAGAGAGTGAGAGAGAGAGAGTGAGAGAGCAAAAATGGTAATTAGTATTAACCTGAAGAAAGTGCTCAATACTATTGCACAGCAAATATATATTTTTTATTACCGTTTTATCTGCTTAGTTACACATGTTTTGGTTACCGAATCGTATCAACGACCCAGTAACTTTATCAGACTTTAAAAGAAAAACTGTTCAAGTCTGATGAAGTTACTGGATCGTTGATACGATTCGGTAACCGAAACATGTGTAACTAAACAGATAAAACGGTAATAAAAAATATATATTTGCTTTGCAAATGGTTAATTGTAGGTATAGACCACTTTATAAAAATTCCAGTAAGAACCTAACAATCAACCGTGGTTCTCTCTAGAATGTACTGCTGCCATTGCGCACAGAAATCACTTTTTTCATTGCTTCCAATATAACGGTTGTACTGAGAATAAAGCCGTCTTCAGGGCTATCAGCAATCACTTTAAAACAGTAATAAAGCACGCGAGAGAGGTGTATGCTCAGTCCATCAAAGCCAAAGTAGATGAACAGCGGCTTGGTTCCCGCCAGTTTTATGCAAATAGCAAACAGTCCTGAACAGAAGCGTGCACTCTATCCCAACCATTATCAATGGACCTAAGATAATCTCGTCAGCATCCAACAAAGCCAAACTGTTTGCCAAGGACTTTGCAGTTAATTCTACCGAAGTCCAAGATTCGAGTTTCGCCCTCAGAACTCATCAGTTGAATACATCCGTGTTCGGATGTGTTCAAGTTATGATCTCAAATGAGGGCAAAACTTCCGGTTTGTTGGCTTTCATGGCGCTTGTGAGCTGTGACGTTGATTGACTGAGGAAAGTATTATATCATCTTTCACATTTTGAAAATTCTAATATATATATATATGTGTGTGTGTGTGTGTGTGTGTGTGTGTGTGTGTGTGTGTGTGTGTGTGTGTGTGTGTGTGTGTGTGTGTGTGTGTGTGTGTGAGATCAGTTTGCTTGCTTGCTTGTGACGATGAAACCGTCTTTCCGGTTTGTGAGTTCCGGTTTCAAAAACTGTTCTTACCTATTTCTTATGACAAAACGAATAGGAAATTGTAAACAAAGAAAGAAAAACAGCAGATAGTGGGCATTGTTTCCAAACGAATTGTTTTGGTCTCAATAGTGTTTTTGTTTATAAATAAAAACAAATTCTCGAAGCATTTTACTAATAATTGTTAACGGTCATTTTTTTTTAACTTATCGTAAAAGTAACTTAAAAAAAACAAATATGTCGGCTAGCGTCTTTTTTTCAGTTAAAACAAATCTGGTGTTATCATTGAAAAACAAATGATCATTCTGTATTCGATTCATATTTCGTAGAAGGAGCCTCATTTTTTTTATTAAAATATGTGTGAAGAATACGTTTATATATATATATATATATATATATATATATATATATATATATATTCTTATAATGTATATATAATTGATATATATATATTATATATATATATATATTCTTATAATGTATATATAATTGATATATATATATTATATATATATATATTATATCATTATTATAATTGATATATATATATATATATTATATATATTATATCAATTCACAAATTGATATAATAATTAAGTGATTGATTTTGAGATACGAAACAGATACTGTCAAGAATTGTATAAGTCAACTGAATTAAAGGAATAAATTATAAGATGGTTAACATCATGAATTTTGGAATATGAATTTTTATCATTTATTTTATATATTGCTCTGTAATCACATTGGGCTTCTTATATAAGGATTGATATATAATAAGAAAATATATATATATATATATATATATATATATATATATATATATATATATATATATATACAAGGGCCCGACGATATTTTCGGAAACTTTAGTATTCGACTTTCCAAGTACCATAGAGCGGTGAAATTCCTTCAATAGAATAACATAAACATATAAAGACAATACCTGTAATAAAAATGGAAGAAAATCGATTAGGTAAGAAAAAATATTTAATTTTCATATTTTCATCATTTTATACAAAACACACGTGACATTATTTTTCGGACATCATTGAAAATCTGTTAATAGTCTGTAATATCACTTTTCTTCTCAATAACTTTTATCAATCTCTCTTTATAATGATCAACCTAATGCACCATAACATCTCTACGTGTTTCTATTAATTTTTTTTTTTTTTTGGCATCTAGTATTCGTTCCCATAGTTGAGCCTCTTTCGTTATTTCAGGTCCATCAGAGACAAGTTGCGCAAACATTTCCCAAACATTTTCCACAAAATTTAGATCTGGGCTTTTTTCAGGCCATTCCAAAGTAGTCATATTCACTTTAGCCATCCATTCTTTCATGAGTTTTGACACATGGATACTGTAATTGTCTTGCTGTAGAACGAAATCATTCCCCACCTCTCTTCTTATCCTTGGTAGGGCTTTCTCGTCCAGCAACTGTTTATAGCTTTCGCTGTTCTGTTGTCCTTTCAGCCACTCCAACTATATATTTCCATAGGCAAAGACCATACCCCAAACCATAACTACTCCTCCCATCTGTCGTTTGTTCAGTACAACAGACTCACCCCATCTCAACCAAGTATACCATCCATCGAGCCCATCAAACTTGAAACGCTTCTCATCAGTAAATATAACCTTCCTAAAGTCAACATGCTTTGTTAACCACCTTTTAGCACTCTCCAGTCTTGCTCCTTTGTGTTTCTTTGTAAGTGTAATTTTTTCTTTGCTTTTGCATACTTCAAACCAATCCTATGCAGCGTTCTTTCGGACATTTACATTCAATTAATATTTCTCCTTCACTTTTCTTGCTGTAACATTTTCTCCAGATGTCAAAAGCCGTGTCACAGTCCTCTTCATTCTCCTTTCAGTCCTCTTGCCAATTGATCTTTTCCGTCCTCTCTTCTTTTTCCGCGTGGAGTTTGTCTTCAGCATGTATTCGGCCGTTGATTTTGACAGCTTCAAATCCATTGCGATCCTTCTGATGCTGAGGCCATCTTCCCGTTTCTTCCGTGTCAAACAAACGACTTCTTTTGAATGCATTTGACTCCATTAAAATTAATTGTTTTGCCAGTAGAATATAACAGATAATTGATTCTAATTTTGACAGCTATAAGCAGAAAATTTGCATACAGCAACATATACATGAACATAGCTCTTAATAAAATAGTATTTTTTGTCGTGTTCGAAAAATAGTGTCGCGCAAGTTTTCGCAAAAAAATAAAATTATCGAAGCCAAACTGAAAAATGATTACACTAGTACAATCTTAAAAGTTTTTGGCAGTAGTAACCACCTTGAAGTACTTTTTTTTTTGTCCGAAAAATAGTGTCACGCAAAAATCACAAAAAAACTAAAATTATCAAAGCCAACCTAAAAAAAAATATTACACTACGTACTTACAATCTCAAAAGTTTTTGGCACTAGTAATCACATTGAAGTACTTTTTTCAAAGTGTCCGAAAAATATTGTCGGGCTCCTGCATAATTATTAAAGATGCCTAACATCATCCTTCATTCGATCAGATGTATCTCGCTTTGGGGAAGAAGCACCTTATTCTCGCCCTCAAAATCAAACAGATTAGACAATTCCTATAATGATTTGTTCCCTGTTGATTACGGTATAATGCTGGCTCTGTGCAGTTGTAAGAGATCTACCCTCCCAGGCTTTGCCTTCTCTCTTTGAGAAGGGGTTAGTTTATCACTAATCGCCTGATACACCTTCGCAGAGGAATACCGACGGGGCTGTGCAAACAATTTTTTCAGGCCAAAGTTACCCTCCTCGGGGGTCGTTGACTTCTCAGCCCCACTTTCCGATCTTGGTGTCACAATTCTTGCAATGAGCGAGAAATAAATACCGTCTTTTCTATGGATATCATCTGTTCGTAGGTTTTTACCGTGTCATGAGTGGACATATTTTCCTCTTAAAATATGAAGAAATTAGAATTTCTTGCATAAATAATAATATAGTTATTAGTGATGGGACGATTCCAATATTTTCCCGATTCCGATACAATCATTAATTCCGTACTAAATTCCCGATTCCGATGCAATTGCCGATTTCAATTCTTTGTAAATCTCTGAATATTTAATTTAACCAAAAATGTGTTATTTTGTCCCGATTACTGTCAAAACACATGTTAAATGTGCATATATTTTCTCAAACGTATAAACACACATGTGAAAAGGTGATCTAGAGATTTTAATCTTACTGGAAGTTTAAATCAATAAATATTTATTATTTTATTATTGCTACAAGCAGTGGAAGATATTTCTTAAATGAAAATGAAGTAAAAAAGATGATTTAAAGAATCGGTTTTGGCATCGGAAAATAAACTCAAATTTTTCCTATTCCCATACCCCAAAAAGCTCCGATTTTTCCGATTCCCGATCCCGATTAATCAGCCTAACACTGGTAGTTATCCAATTATAATAAATAAAAAATATAAAATATAACAATTATTTAGTAACACAATTAAATATTATAATAATATGATAATACCTAAAATATTATATAATAATATAGAAAATAAAATATAATAAAAATAAATAAAAATGATAAATATAAAATATAACAAATATTTAGTAATATAAATATTATAATGACATAATAATCTCTAAAATATTATATAATAATATAAAATATAAAATATGAAATATAATAAAATAAATATAAATAACAAATATAAAATATAAAAGATATTTAGTAATATAATTAAATATTATAATGATATAATACTACTTAAAATAGTATCTAATAATATAGAATATAAATACAATAATAATAAATATAAATAATGAATATAAAATATAAAAATATTTAGTAATATAATTAAATATTATAATAATATAATAATACCTAAAATATAATATAAAATATAAAATATAATAAAAATGAATATAAATAATAAATATAAAATATAAAACATATTTAGTAATATAATTAAATATTATAATAATATAATAATAACTAAAATATGATATCAAATATTAAATATAATAAAAATGAATATAAATAATAAATATAAAATATAAAAAATATTTAGTAATATAATTACATATCATAAAGATAGAATAATGCCTGAAATATTATATAATAATATAAAATATAAATATAATAAAAATAAATATAAATAATAAATAAATTTAAGAAATAATAAAATATTATATAATATAATACTAAAAAATATTACTTTACAAGTAGAATATAAAAATGTTCTTTATACGTCTTTCAAAGGTAGATAACCAATATCTACTTACAGTCATGTGTGCTTCGACCCGTTTTCCAGTGGCTATTCCTCTCAGAAATTTTAAGACTAAAACTATCGTTAAAGCCTTAACAAAATGTTTCTGCTTAGTTGGCATCCCACCATCTATTCAATCAGACCAAGGTTCCAACTTTATGTCTGGCTATTTCAACAGGTTCTGAATATGACCTTAAACCCTATTAGATAGTGAGGCCCCAGCTTGCGAGCTTTGGGGAGTGTGGAGCCAATCTTTAATTGCCATTGATCCCAGGTCCACTCTTACCCAGAGTGGTAGTACCTGTTAGTCCCAACTATAGGTTAAATAGAAACTGACTTGAAAAAAAAACAAAAAAAAACAAATATATTCTATTAAAAAAAAAATTCTTTTAAATCACTGGATTCAGCATTAAATAACCTGAAAAGGGTTGATATGCCGTAAAACAAAAACAACCAACCAACCTATTTCAACAAATAATGGATGAAATGTCTATTAAACAGTACAGATCTAGCATTTACCAACCCGAATCACGGGGAGCTCTTGAAGGTTTTCATCAAACAATAAAGTCCATGATTAAAAAATTCTATTCCGAATCTAAAAAAAGATTGGACGATGGAGTTCATTTTGTTTTATTCGCTGCAAGAGAAGTTGTTCAAGGATCTCTTAGTTCGTTCAAACTTGTTTTTGGTCATACGGTAAGAAGTCCTTTCAAACTTAAAAAAAAATGGTTAACTGAAAGAAATGATATGCATCTCTTAGATTATGTATCAAGTTGTAAATAAAAATTATATACTGATTTCAAAATAGCACAGAAAAACTTAACAAATACTCGTTAGAATGAAAAATAGATACGATATGATTAGTAAACAGCGTAGTTTCCAAGTAGGAGATAAAGTATTAGTATTTTTTCCAATCCCGAATCATACTTTACGGACAAGATATGTTGGACCATATGAAATAGAAAATAAAATTAATGGGATAAATTATATCATACGCACTCCAGATAGGAGGAAGAAAAACAGAATGTGCCACATAAATATGCTAAAACCTTACATTAATAGGAATGATATAGCAAAAATGAAGTCAATCTCTACAATAGCAAATATTACAAATATTTACAAATAGAAGTAAAACTCATTTAGACAATGAAACAAATATAGTTACTAAAAAGAAAAGACGTAGGTCACAGTAGTCAGTTAAAAAAAAAGGTAGTCAGTTTAAAAAAGTAGTCAATTAAAAAGGAAGTAGTTAATTAAAAAAAGTAGTCAATAAAAAAGTAGTCAATTAAAAAAGTAGTCAATTAAAAAAAAGTAGTCAATTAAAAAAAGTAGTTAATTAAAAAAAAGGAGTCAATTAAAAAAGTAGTCAATTAAAAAAAGGAGTCAATTAAAAAAGGAGTCAATTAAAAAAAGGAGTCAATTAAAAAAAAGTAGTCAATTAAAAAAATCCTATCTATCCTGCATAATAAAATTAAACATTTATCATTTGAAAAGAGAAAAAATATATGTGCTTTGGTCAATAATTCAGAGAGCTTTTTCCAGATATTCTTGAAAAAAACAACAACAGCTGCAGTACATGATCTTGTTGTGGGAAATGCAAAACCCATTAAACAGCATTTTTATTGTATTAATCCGATCAAACTACAATATTTGAGAAAGGAAATTAAATATATCATAGAAAATTATATAACAGAACCATGCAATAGTGAATGGAGCTCAACGTGCATTCTCGTGCCTAAACCCGATGGAACATGGATTCGTAACTGACTTTCGAAAAGTTAATGAAATAGCAAAGACTGACTCTTTTCCCATTCCTAGAAATGATGATTGCATTGATAACATCGACAAAGCAAAATATGTCAGCAAATTCGATGAAAGGTTACTGAGAAGCACCTTTAACCAACGCAACGAAAGAAATCTCAGTATTCGTCAGCCCAGATGGTCTACATCAATACAAAGTTATGCCATTCGGAATGAAACATGCACCAGAAACATTTCAGAGGATGATGCATTCCATACTACATGATATTCATGGATGTGAGGTTTATATAGACGATGTAATTGTATACAGTAACACCTGGGATGAACATCTAAAAATTATAAAATAATTTCTTCTTTTTTAACTACAAGATGCCAACCTATGTGTAAACCCTAACAAGAGTGAATTCTATCAACTAAAAGTTGATTCTTTAGGTCATACTGTCGGTCAGGGACAAGTGAAAAAGTGGATGCTATCATAAAATATCCTGTCCCAACAAATAAAAAACAACTCGGTATGGCTGGATTTTATAGGAGATTCTGTAAAAACTTCTCAACGATAGCAAGTCCTCTTACCAATATCCTAAAACAAACTAGAAAATACAGATGGAGCGATTCCTGCAGGCAAGCTTATAATAACATCAAATCAACTCTTATTGGAATTTTTGCTTTTACAACTCCATGCAGTTTAGATTACAAATTGATGCAAGTGAGGTGGGCATCGGTGGAATTCTCATCCAAGAAGATGTGCAAGGCATCGAGAAAGCTATCGGATATTTCTCAAGAAAATTTAACAAATGCCCCCAAAATTACTCCATTATTTGAAAAAGAATGTTTAACTTTGTTATCAGCCATACAATACTTTGACTTTTATCTCAATTGCCCGGTCGTAAAATTCGTATAGTATTATATTTTAATTGATACAGAAAATGAGACTTGTAAGTAAAAACAAATAAGAAGCAAAATACTTGAGCTGAGATCGAACTCAAAACCTAAAGACACTGAGCCAAGTATGATAACAAGTGTGGCCCGATCTTAAAAGGTGTTTTCAAACCTACTTCTTAACATAAGTAATCTGTAATGTGAACTATTCACGC
This sequence comes from Euprymna scolopes, assembly GCF_053919585.1. NCBI lineage: Eukaryota > Metazoa > Mollusca > Cephalopoda > Sepiida > Sepiolidae > Euprymna > Euprymna scolopes. The sequence goes on from NC_136518.1 coordinate 50,370,891, forward strand.
ATGAGCATTCGTGAAACAGTTAGAAACAGATAAAAATCTGATGACGCCTTCGTACCAATATTTCAATTTTGATCCCTTAGCAGCCCTTTTTCCAGATGAGGACGGATTAAAACATTTTCCACATGTTACGTACACATACCAGATTTCAAGTCTGTAGATCAAGAATTCGTGGAGTACATAGGTTGAGAAATGCCCTCACACACAAATTATCGCTTATAAACACACACACACACACACACACATAATATATGTATATATGTTTTCATCCTTATACAGTATTGTTTCGCTGTTTCACAGCTCATCAGTGCGGCTAGACAGGCAACTGCCTCAAGCCAGGATCAAAACCCGACCGCCCAACTGATAGTCAAGGCTTCTCAGCATTACGCTATACGGTTGCTGCTGTGTGGGTAATGAATTACCGGTGTTTTGACATCGTCCAAATGCCTCAGCTAGATTTGTTTACACAAAGAGCGTCGCTTAATACGCTAATGGCAGTTTTTATATCACTTCCAAATATGCTTAACCCAAGATAGGGAGCATTATAGTCAACCACATACTGTTTCGCTGTTTCACAGCTCATCAGTGCGGCTAAATAGGCAACTTCCTCAAGCCAGGATCGAAGACCGACCGCCCAAAAAGTATATAGTACTGAGCTATAGAGTCTGTGAATAATATTTTGATTTGTTACAAGTACAACAAATGTAAAAATAAAAATGATTTTTCACGTCTAAAGCATGTTAAGTATCTGCATTTCCTTTCATCTGCATTTCATTTTATCTGCATTTCCTTTCATCTGCATTTCCTTTCATTTGCATTTCCTTTTATTTACATTTCCTTTCATCTGCATTTCCTTTCATTTGCATTTCCTTTTATTTACATTTCCTTTCATCTGCATTTCCTTTCATCTGCATTTCCTTTCATTTGCATTTCCTTTTATTTACATTTCCTTTCATCTGCATTTCCTTTCATCTGCATTTCCTTTCATTTACATTTCCTTTTATTTACATTTCCTTTCATCTGCATTTCCTTTCATCTGCATTTCCTTTCATTTGCATTTCCTTTTATTTACATTTCCTTTCATCTGCATTTCCTTTCATCTGCATTTCCTTTCATCTGCATTTCCTTTCATCTGCATTTCCTTTTATTTACATTTCCTTTCATCTGCATTTCCTTTCATCTGCATTTCCTTTCATTTGCATTTCCTTTTATCTGCATTTCCTTTCATCTGCATTTCCTTTCATCTGCATTTCCTTTCATCTGCATTTCCTTTTATTTACATTTCCTTTCATCTGCATTTCCTTTCATTTGCATTTCCTTTCATCTGCATTTCCTTTCATTTGCATTTCCTTTTATTTACATTTCCTTTCATCTGCATTTCCTTTCATTTGCATTTCCTTTTATTTACATTTCCTTTCATCTGCATTTCCTTTCATCTGCATTTCCTTTCATTTGCATTTCCTTTTATTTACATTTCCTTTCATCTGCATTTCCTTTCATCTGCATTTCCTTTCATTTGCATTTCCTTTTATTTACATTTCCTTTCATCTGCATTTCCTTTCATCTGCATTTCCTTTCATTTGCATTTCCTTTTATTTACATTTCCTTTCATCTGCATTTCCTTTCATCTGCATTTCCTTTCATCTGCATTTCCTTTTATTTACATTTCCTTTCATCTGCATTTCCTTTCATCTGCATTTCCTTTCATTTGCATTTCCTTTTATTTACATTTCCTTTCATCTGCATTTCCTTTCATCTGCATTTCCTTTCATTTACATTTCCTTTTATTTACATTTCCTTTCATCTGCATTTCCTTTCATCTGCATTTCCTTTCATTCGCATTTCCTTTTATTTACATTTCCTTTCATCTGCATTTCCTTTCATCTGCATTTCCTTTCATCTGCATTTCCTTTTATTTACATTTCCTTTCATCTGCATTTCCTTTCATCTGCATTTCCTTTCATTTGCATTTCCTTTTATTTACATTTCCTTTCATCTGCATTTCCTATAATTTGCATTTCCTTTCATCAACATTTCCTATAATTTGCATTTCCTTCCATCTACATTTCCTTTCATCTACATTTCCTTTTATCTACATTTTCTTTCATCTGCATTACCTTTCATCTGCATTTCCTTTTATATGCATTTCCTTTCAACTGCCTTTCATTTTATCTGCATTTCCTTTCACCTACATTTCCTTTTATTTGCATTTCCTTTAATCTGCATTTCCTTTCATATTCATTTCCTTTTTAAAGTCTTCCTTTTATCTACATTTCCTTTTATCTGCATTTCCTTCCATCTGTATTTCTTTGTATCTACATTTCCTTTCATCTGCATTTTCTTTTTATCTGAATTTCCTTTCATATGCATTTCCTTTTATCTGCATTTCCTTTTATATGCATTTCCTTTAATCTGCATTTCCTTTCATCTGCATTTCCTTTTATCTACATTTCCTTTTATTTGTATTTCCTTTCAACTGCATTTCATTTTATCTGTATTTCCTTTCATCTGCATTTCATTTCCTCTGCATTTCATGTTATTTGCATTTCCTTTAACCTGCATTTCCTTTTATCTACATTGCCTTTTATCTGCATTTCTTTTCATCTGCGTCTCATTTCATTCGCATTTCCTTTCATTTGCATTTCTTTTTATCTGTATTTCCTTTTATCTGCATTCCCTTTTATATGCATTCCGTTTCATCTGCATTTCATATCCGCTGCATTTCCTTTTATCTGCATTTCCTTTCATCTGCATTTCTTTTTATCAGCATATTTTCATCTGCATTTCTTTTTATATGCATTTCCTTTCATCTGCATTTACTTTCATCTGCATTTCCTTTCATCTGCATTTACTTTTATACGCATTTCCTTTCATCTGCATTTCTTTTTATCTATATTTCCTTATATCTGCATTTCCTTTTATCTGCATCCCCTTTCATCTGCATTTCTTTTTATCTGCTTCCTCGTATCTGCATTTCTTTTCATCTGCATTTCCTTTTATCTGCATTTCCTTTCATCTGCACTTCCTTTTATCTGAATTTTGTCCTTCAAATCTTTTTTTCATTCCATATAAAAAATTCTAATAGATTTTAAAGGAACATACAATTGTCACAGACGAGTTGTTTAGTGGTGTTCTCTTATTCAACGAAACATGTGTGAGATGTGCTTCATAAAAAATGAATAAAAACTTACGCGCATAAATTAAATACATTTTCTGATTTGAAAATAGCTAATATATATATACATATATATATACCTTTGTTTTAATTTTCTTATCGCTTTGTTTTTGCTGGGGAGGAGGCATTTTACTGGATGCCTAACATTCTCCCATTAGTTCAGTTACTCCAACCGAGAGATCTTTTTAAGATTCTAACCGTCCTTTTAAGTCCTATTGTTTGTATTTCTCTAGCACTTGGTTCACCGGGTATATTCGCCAGATAGTTTTTGAAATTCTTTTTCATTAGCCCGGTTGCTCCTATAATGACTGGTATGATTGATATCTTCTTAAGATTCCAGTTATATATATATATATATATATATATATATATATATATATGGATGCATATGCATATGCATACAGTTTAAGTATGAAACTATATCAATGACAAGTAATGTACACAGAGGCATCCATATTTCATCCCTTCATGAAAACATCATTAGCCTGATTTCTTGGTAAAATATACGTATTTAATATTAATGGAATCTATCTATCTATCTATATATATATATATATATATATATATATATATATATGAATATATATATATATATATATATATATATATATATATATATACACACAGAGATAGATAGATATTTCTGACATAATACCGCATCCAATCACACACACGTACATATCCATATATATGAATGTATTCATGCTTAATTGCATGTTTACATAGAAATAAAGTATACCCACATAAAACAAAATGATGTAGTAAACATCGAATATATATATATATATATATATATATATATATATATATATATATATATATATATATATAGTGTATATGAAATCGCGCCGGATGTAGATTCCAATATTAAATAAACATACCGACCCTTTCATGTATATATATATATATATATATATATATATATATATATATATATGTGTGTGTGTGTGTGTGTGTGTGTGTGTGTGTGTGTGTGTATGTATGTGTGTGTGTGTGCGCGCGCAAGCACGTATGTGCGCATCAACTTTTCTACCCACAACATACCTATCTACCTATCTGCGTACGTAACGGAGCATCGTATTACCATTCTTCGCAGAACCATTCATGTTGGAATCTTAATGGTCCAACTCGGTCCAAAATGGCGCCAATTCCAACCCGAGGAAGCCATCTTTCTTTTTCTACTTTGCCTTTCATTTTTCATGCAGGCAGGAAACACTAGCCAACCGTTTTACACCCAACTGCCAGAATTCTCTCCTTATTCTTCAATTTCCTCAGCTCGTTTGATATGCACCCAATAATAAAGCTTAAAAAAAAACATTGAATAAAATATTTATTAATTACTGTATTGTCTGCCACAAGGCCACGGGATTTCTGTGAAAGACAAGTTCTGTATTATACTAAACAATGATGCCTGTGCTTTTCTCGTAGCAATCAATTGCATATTTGTATTAGCGGGTTTCTTCGGATGTTTTAATCAAAGGGATACCGTCTGTAATGGGTAGCTGCACGTTAATTGTGAGGCAAAGGTTGCGCAATCACAACCACACCTCTCCTAAATCGGCACTGTTTGCATCCAGAGGCGAGGAGAGGTTCTGCTCAACTGAAATGCCAAGATAAGTAGAAAGCATATACAATACCTGGAATTCCCAAATGGTCACCCAATTTAGTACTGACCAGATTCAATGTTGCTTAACTTCGGTGATCTAAAGAGAACCGCAGTGTCAACCTGATTATACCGTATTGTTGTTTTAATCGAATTAGATTAAATAAAATTCATTGACAAAGAAGAACATAAGTCAGTCGTGGCGTTCATAATAAGTCGTGTGATTACATATCGTTACTTGACAACATAAGAATAAGTCAAAGTAACTCACTTGTATAAAGTATTCCGGAGGTTATGCTATGGAAACGGTGATTACTCAAAACCTCTGTATCTAAGCAGGCTGTAATTGTATATGGTGGTTAGTGTTATCAAAAGAACGTCAGATTCATGCATCAAATTTGGAAAAAAAAACGAAGTAGAAATTCCGTACGAATGTTAACATTGAGAGAACTTTTTAAAGTCAAACGCCATATAAAATATGGCTTCACTGGCTACAATATGGGCCAAATAATGAATCCTTAACTGCATAGTTATTGCTAAAGGAAGAGTTAGTCTCTTGTGACGCTAGGAAGTAGCGTATTCCAACATAACCGAAATGTGAACAGAATGCTGTAATCTCTAAAGATTTCTGGCTGGAACCAAAGAATAAATGTTGTCATATATAAATATAATTATTCTGTCATGTTGTCTGTGAACAACCAGGTATTTGTTTATTTGTCCTTTAAAATGAACGGTTTTACATGTCCTGCCTACATCTACTGTTGAACATATCATCATCCGACATCTTAAATGTACAGACAGTCTATTATATAGACCATTATGATATACATTCTCTTCATCTTCCATCAAAGAACTCGTTTCCTTCGCGTCGTCATGTACAATCATTCGTTTGTACATATAATTGGCTCTCCACTAGTGTTGGGACGATTATTCAGAATCGGAATCAGGAATCAGAAAAATCGGAAGATTTGGGGGTATCGGAATCGGAAAAAATTATGCTTATTTTCTGATGCCAAAACGGTTCTTTTAATTGTCTTTTTTTTTTTTTTATTTGATTTTGTTTAAACCAAAATCTTCCATTGCTGGTAATAATAATAATGAAAAAAACAAAAAAACATAAATATTTATTGATTTAAAAAAAAAACTAGTAAAGCTAAAATCGATAGTTTATCCGCCACAAGTGCGTTTTGACGTTTAGGAAAATATCCGCATATTTAACGTGTGTTGTTACGAAAATCGGGGAAAATAACAATCTTATAGTTAAATAATTAGAGATTTATAAAGAATCGGAATCGGTAATTGTATCGGAATTGGGAATTTAGCAGGGAATCGGTAATTGTATCGGAATCGAGAAAAATATTGGAATCGTCCCATCACTACCTCCACCTCTGTAAACATATTGTCAATACGCCCACATCCTTGTTTCGTGTCAGCATCACAACATAAGTTATACGTCTATAACCCTAACCCTGCCACCGACAACGTAACATCTGCATAATTTGGTACAACCATTATGTATGTACATAATATATACACGCGTACACAACACACTGTTACGTATACACACCGCGCTACGTAACACTAAGTTAGATCATGACCGATATTGTGACTGAGTTCAATTAGTCAAGCAATGTGAGCGCTAAGTTGTATACGAAGAAACAAAAAATCTTCAATCGAAAACAGAACCTCGTAGGGGGGGGGAGTAAAATTAGCAAAGTGAAGCAATCAATGTCAAAAGATAATTAGAAAATACTAGCTTGTAGCCCGGCGTAGCTCGGTCATACAATACGCTTAAACATGATATTTTAATTTCTGCATATTACGTATGAATTATTACAGAATCAATCTTCTATTGATTTTTATATGTTACGAGGAATAATTTGCCCGGTGGACTTATTCGCAATAAATAAATAAATAAATAATGAAAATTTCGTTCATCAAATTCCATCTGTGTTTGTTTACAATATCACGTCAGCTGATATTTGGGCTTGACGATGAATTCCCTGGAAAAGTCACTTCTGATTCATGTTTAGTCTTAAAAATACGCAAACGAAGACATAATTTGCGGCTATATTAAATGATGCCTCTTCTTTTATCGTAAATTGAACTTATCAATAAGAAAAAAATTAAAATAATGTGGTGAGCTACATTTGGGCTGGAACAGGAGATCATTCGATCTGTAGTCAAATGCTCTGCTGCTACTCCTCCTCCTCCTCCTCCTCCTACTCCTACTCCTCCTACTACTACTACTACTAGTAAGCTATATCTCCAGATTATAATGAGTCTGTTTTTTTTAGAAGAAATGTATGACCCTATCGTTTCCCGAGGAGAATTACTTCGTTGAGGCACGTCCTGGGAAGGCAAATAGCTCCCCGGGGAATAAACCATATCAAATGATAGGCATATGGAAACATCAATGCAACGGGTCGATATGTCGTCGGCTATAACAGGCTGGCATGAGTCGCTTCTTGAGTCTTCATTGCGTCGTTACGGGCAACATTTTCATCGTCGGCATGATTGACTGGTGCTGAAATTGACCGCGTGCATGAAAATAGCGAACAAATGCATTTTTATAAAAATATATAATTTATATTTACGTTTAACACTGGCGGAGCATATTTTTTTTATAAAGACCAGTTGAAACCAGTCACATAAAGTTAAACTGTTATGTCGCATCCGTCAACCCCAGAGTCCAAGCTTCAACTGTTTTAAAACAATAGAATTATATTTAATTCTCTCTTTCAATGAAGAAAGGGAGAAAAAGGGAGTGAAAGAGAGAAACAGAGAAAGAGAGAGAGAGAGAGAGAGAGAAAGAGAGAGAGAGACATTCATACATAATGTTTAAACATAGTTTTGTTTTTCTATCCCATCATGAGTTCTTTCGGGTTTGACCTTTCAAATTCTAGGATCTTAAATCGTTTTGACTTAACCTTCCCAAACCCACAAAGCACCTGCTTAACACATCTGCACCTCACAAGTACAGACAAGTTTGGCGCGAGGTTCATTAATGTAGAAACCCCCAGCTCCCCCCAAAAGGGCGCTCTTCATTGTGCCACAAATGATTTGTTAAGATTTTATCACCTCCTTTGGCCGGTGTAACGCAAAATATTTCCCTGTATAAATTATTTCTTTTTATCTATAAAAGATAAAAGCTATTTTTAAGATCGTTTTTTTTTTTTTTCGATTTTCGATACTTATCGGATGAATTTCTTTACAAAACATATCTAAGAACACTGTCAGACATATAAATAAGTTTTAGGTGAAATTTGCAAAAGATAGGCTCAGCCGTTTCGGAACCTCTAAGGACAGAACTCACACACACACACACACATCAGAAGGACATTTATATAATAGTAGATAGATAGATATTTACATCTATAAAAATATTGAATGTTTGTCTCAAACCACTTTGAATCTGGCACCGTAATGATATCATCCGGAAGACTGTAACACAGATCAGAAACAAAAAGTTAGAAATGCTGCTTTCGCCTGTCGAGACGAAAGGGGCGATGACACATCTGTGAATAATCCCAATTCTGTGAGAATCTTTTGAATATGTATTTTTAATAAATATAATAAATAAATTGCAATAAATGTAATTTTAAAAAAGCGACGCCATCACCTGATACCATACCAAATGATCGGGGGGGATGAAGGAGGATGGAAAGATTGAGGAAGAAAGCACTAACTGTACCTCGACTGGAGGAGTGCGAAGAGAACTGGGACCTTGGAGAGGCTTATTGCGACCCAAATTCTGGTGAAACCCAAAGGTCGCTACTAATTAGAGATCAATAGTAAACGGAGATTTATTGTCACAGGGAGAACCACAAGCTGTTCTCAAAGAGAAATGTTTGATGATGACCTGTGTGAAACTCCTAGTGAATACGTAGTAGTAGTAATAATAATAATAATAATAATAATAATAATAAGAAGAAGAAGAAGAAGAAGAAGAAGAAGCGGAGCAAATACACGGAGCTAGCCTGATAGCTGAAAGGAATATTAAAGATGAAGAAAATCAAAATAATACCTAAAATAGAACAATCCCGAAAAACTTTGAAAAAAAGAATGGGAGAAATTGGAATCAGAAGAATGGCTGGAAAAATACAACGAACAACAATAATGAAAACAGCTGAAATATTAAGGAAACCTCTTGAATGCGGAGACTAACACACATGAGCAACAAGCGCGGACCGGACAACTGCTGCAGAGGCAAAACATGAAACGCCACATGGAACCAACAATATTGAAGTCGCATATCTATCAGTTCTCTAACCCCATCCACACTCCCATTACAACATCACTGAATCCCCTCCTCTAAAAAAAGAGTGAGATCAAATAGCCAAGTAGAGTCAAGGAGGAAGGAAAGGCCGAGGAGAGAACACTGACCAGATCTCTGCTGAAATAAGTGCGAAGAGAACTTATTGCCACTCAAATTCCAGTGAAGACCAATTGCTACTGCCAACCAGAAATTAATGGCAAGCAGCTGTTGCGATAATGCAAATTTATTTGCAAATACTATCGAAAGACAGATCTTTGATAACCTGTGTGAAAACTCCTTGTGAGCCAATAATAATAATAATAATAATAATAATAATAATAATAATAATAATAATAATAGCACAAAAAGCTTGATCACCGCAACAAGGGACACCATCAAAAGGAATATTACAGGAAACGCCGAACCAAACACATAAACACAAGAAAAGAAAATTGGGAAGAGAAAGATTTGGATAATTCTTAAGAATGACAAAGAAAAGAGAATCATAAAAATATCTGGGCGTGGCTAAGAAAAAGACGTCCAAGATGGAGTACTGCTGCCACATCTGGGCAGGAGCTGCTAAAAACAGCCTATTCTGCCTTGACAGAGTACAAAATAGACTTCGTGGTTTAGTTGGGGATGCCCTTTTCTCTTCCCTGGAACCTCTCTCCCACAGAAGAGACGTTGCGAGCCTGTCTTTGTTTTATCGTTATTTCCATGACAGGTGCTCGTCTGAGCTCCAATCCCTCGTCCCCCCTCGCCAATCTTTCACGAGAAACACCCGTCTGGCTGAAACTACTGTCAATAATTTTCCCCACTCTTTCTCTGTGCCTAAATACAAACGTAGATTCCATAAGCAAAGCTTCTTTCTTAGAACTACACGCCAGTGGAACTCTCTGTCGCTGCCTGTTTCCCACCTGACTACAACTTGGACGTCTTCAAATCCAACATAAACAAACTCCTGAAAAACCACCCCCTTAAGTAAGACACTCTATCAAAACCCTCAATACTAATGATTACTACAATACTATCTCATTGATTACTGTACACGCAATAACAATTATCCCTGAGTGGCCTTCGGGCCTTAATAAGTGGTGACCCCCATGTAAAAAAAAAGACACAGAAACAGAGAAGAATCTCTACTGACAGCTGCACAGAACAATAATCAGAACCAACCACATTAAATATAAAATAGATAAAATAACAGGAAAGTTGTAAATATAGACTGTGGACAAAGAGATGAAACGATAAACAAATTAATGCAGAAAACTAGTCCAAAAGGAATATATGAATAGGTCTTACGGTGCCGAAAAGACGGCACTGGGAGCTCTCAAAACAACTGCGCCTCGAACATGGAGACAAATGGTAACAACACAAACGAGGGACAAGGCTGGCAAACGAAAATCATTAAACACTTTGGGATACGGTGTTACAAACAGATAAACCCATCTAAGCAAGACAACCGGAATAATAATAATAATTTACAAGAAGTAAAAAAACTGTCAAATTGTAGGATTTGCTGTTGAAGATCAAAGAGACAGAGAAAAAAAACGAAGCAGAATTTTCCAGCTCACCGACGGGAATATGAAACATAAAAAAACACAAAAAAATACAGTATAATATAAATATTAGTAGGAGCATTAAGAAAAGTCCTAAAGAACGAGAAACAAAGACTAGGTAAAATCAAAATCAAGAGGAAGACTATACTACAGAAAACAGCTGAGATCTTAAGGAAAACACTTGAATGCGGAAACTAGCCAACAAGAGATACAAACACTAAGCGGCCATATGGAAACTGCAACAGAAATAAAGCAAAAAGACAGAGGAACACCAGATGGGACAAAGAAATCTGAAATCGAAAAACTAAGTTAACTATGCTCTCCCTAAATGACAGTGTTGGCATAGACTGGCACTATGCCAAATAATCGAGGAGGGTCAAGGAGGATGGAAAGGCCAAGGAGAGAAAACATTAACCAAACACCCACTGTAAGAGAAATGGAACTTTGGAGAGGATTGTTTCTGCCCAAATTCCAATGAAGACCAATGATCATTGCCAGTTAGAAGTCATTTGCAAAGATTATCGAAAAAGGTGGAAAATACTGGAAATATGGGGAGACTTGTTTTCACCCAGACTCCAGGGAACACCACGGGTTATAATCGATGGCTGATCTCGTATGATAGTCTGTGTGAAAACCTATATCTAGAACAAATAATAATAATAATAATAATAATAATAATAATAATAATAATAATAATAATAATAATAATAATACCTCTTTTCCCATACAACATTTCCAGCTGCTAAACAGTATGGTGTAAGGTAGACCTATCTTCAAACGCCCTCTTTCAGAGCCTGACTTTCGACTTCTACTAAGTAGAATACTTATTTATTTATTTATTTATTTTTGTCCCATATGTATGTGTGATAGTGCACGATACCTCTTGGATACACGGGAGCTTTACACTATTCCTGCATCAGAACCACAGGTAAAACAATTCTGGGCTCGGTGTTGCCACAAACACCAAAACATGAAAAATTTCAATTACAAATTATCCAAACCATGGGACCCAGAAGAAAGATCTGGGTGTCATGATCGGCAAGTGCTCCTTCGGTAGCCAGCATGGGGGACCCGGTCGTCATCCTGCGAATGTTGGACAACTTTCTAGTTTCAGAAACTCAAATGACATGGACGTATGGAAGTATAACCTTTAATTTCAGGGAACAAAATGATACCGAACAAACACAGCATAGCCATGATAATCATCAAAAGGAAAAAAAAAAACGAAGAAAGAAATGGACAACAAAAGAGAATAGACTCGTAATGGAATGCTACTATAGAAGTCATCCTTAATATAGATATGGAAGTTATCGGAAACGAATGAAAGAACTATGGGACCTATCCAGTGACTACCATATGACAGAACAAAGAATTGCGGACCAAGCAAGACTGATACTCAAGAAATGTTGGCTCTCTAAACTAGAACTAACAGAAATTTAGCGAAAAATAAATGATGGAACTGAACAAGAAGCATCCCCCAACGGAACCGCACGAAGAGCAATCCCACAAGTTGAAGCCTCACAAGTAAAAACACCAACGGCCGAGGACCAACAAAGGACGAAGACTACAAACATGGAAACCGAGAACAATGAAACAGAACTAACAGAGAATGAAGCAAATGAAATAAACAAAATACAGCTGATGAACGAAGACAAAACAAAGTTCCCAATCGTTAAAGCAGAAGAAATTAAAAACAGAAACAGAAGGTTAACAAACTCCTCCCACATATCCCAACAAATACAATCACAGACTTAAACAATCTCATTTACGCAGGCGCCAAAATGGTAAGTATGAAACTCAAATCAGAAAAAACAACCGGGGACAAGCAACCGACAAAACCTGGATGGGAAAACCTAGAAAGACTAAAATCCCAAATACAGAAACATAAAAAAGAAACCAAAATGATCACCAGGAAGAAAGCAATGTGGAGAAAATCGAATATTGGAAATGTAACTGACAGAGAGAAGCTAAACAAGAAACATGAAGAACTGGACCGAAAACTAAAAGCAAAAAAAAGAGAGATTGAAGCGATATAGATATAAATCTGAACAATGCAAACAAAACAGAACATTTGAAACTAATGAAAGCCAATTCTACCAAAATGTGAACAGAGGAAAAACAAAAACAGAACAACCAAATCCGACAGAAACAAAACTCTACTGGAGTAAAATATGGGAAGAGCGACGAGATCACAATAGAAATGCCGAGTGGCTGAAAGACATGAAAGAAGAGTTACAACAAATAGAAGAAGGAACAGTGAATGAAATCAGCAAGTAAACCCTAAAGAAAACCATAGGAAAAATGGCAAACTGGAGAGCACCAGGGCACGATGGGATACATGCATACTGGTTCAAAAAATTCACAACCTTACACGAAAGGCTAGCCCAGAACCTGAGAAGATGTGTACAGGAAGCAGGCGTACCAGACTGGATGACACTGCTACAGAAGGACACGGAGAAAGGAACCGTCCCTAGCAACTATAGGCCAATCGCAAGCTTACCAACTATGTGGAAGATACTGACAGCACAACTGAGGGAACAACTCTACCACTCCCAGAATAACCGTGGACTCATCTCCGAGGAGCAGAAAGGATGCCAAAAAGGAAAAAGAGGAACACATGACCTGTTATATATAGATCAAAAGATCCTAAAGGAGGTAAAAAGGAGGAGAAAGAATTTAGCCATGGCATGGATCGACTACAAAAAAGAGTACGACAGGATCCCTCAAGCATGGATAATAGAATGCCTAAAAATGTATAAAATACCAAACAGGATCACCAACGTAATAGAAAATGCAATGAAAACGTGGAGATTGGAATTGACAGCTGATGGAAAGCACATAACAGAAATTAAAATACAAAGAGGCATCTTCCAAGGAGACTAAGTATAACCACTACTGTTCATGATGCCCTTGAACAGTAATCTGAGAAAGTGCCAAGCCGGATACAAGTTCTCCAATACAGAGAAAAAAAAATGAACCACCTGATGTACATAGACGATCTGAAACTTTTTGCAAGGACCGAAAAGGAGCTAGAGACACTAATTAACACTACCAGAATCTTCAGCCAAGGTATCCAAATACAGACGGACATAGAAGAAGACCAGATGTCGTAATAATTAACAAGAAAGAAAAATCCTGTCAAATCGTAGACTTTGCTGTCCCATCTGACCACAGGGTGAGTATGAAAGAAAAGGAGAAACGAAGCAAATACACAGAGCTAGCCAGAGAGTTAAAAGGGATTTGGATGATGAAGAAAATCAAAATAGTACCGATAATATTAGGCGCACTAGGAACAATTCCGAAAAACTTCGAAAAAAGAATGTCAGAAATTGGAATCAGAGGAATAACTGCAAAAGTAAAACGACTAACGATAATGAAAATGACTGAAATATTAAGGAAAACCCTTGAATGCGGAGAATAATACAAGACAATATAACGAATAAGCGTTACAGTGAATGAAGAACACCGAAGCTGCATATCTACAAGTTCTACACCTCCCATCATGCATCCCCCCCTATTGTTTCATCACCGTTCCCCCCAATAAAAAAGTGAGACCAAAGGACCGAGAAGGGTCAAGAAGGACTGAAAGACCGAGGAGTGAGCGCCAACCAGACCTCGGCTGGACAAGCGCAAAGAGAACTGGGAGCTTGGGGAGGCTGAGTGCCACTCAAATTCCAGTATAAACCAATGGCGACTACCAGCGAGAAATCAATGGTAAGCGGCTGTTGCGATGATGCAAATTCATTTGCAAATGCTATCGAAGGAGGTGGAGAGAGCTGGACGTCTGGGGAGACTTGTTGTCACTAATATAGTAATAATAATAATAATAATAATAATAATAATAATAATAATAATAATAATAATAATAAAAAAGATAGTACCTATAATATTAGAAGCACTAGGAACAATTCCGAAAAACTTTGAAAAAAGAATGGGAGAAAGTGGCATCCGAGGAATGGCTGGAAAGATAAAACGAATAACAATCATGAAAACAGCTGAAATATTAAGAAAAACTAACACACAGGGGCAATAAGTGCAGGCCAGACAAACTGCTGCAAAGGCGAAACATGAAACACTACATGGAACCAAGAACACTGAAATCGCATATCTATAAGTTCTCTAACCCAACCCTACCCCCATTGCCACATCACTGCCCCCCCAAAAAAAATGCACGAGCGAGTCCAAATAACCAAGTAGATTCAAGGAGGAAAGAAAGACCGAGGAACTGACCAGATCTCAGCTGAATAAGTGAGAAGAGAACTGGGACCTTGGAGAGGCTTATTGCAACTCAAATCCCAGAAAAGACCAATAGCTGCTGCCAACGAGAAATCAATAGCAAGCAGCTGTTGCGATAAAGCAAATTTATTTGCAAGTGTTATCGAAAGACGTGGAGAGTACTGGAAACCTGGGGAGACTTGTTGTCACTCAGCTTCCAGGGAACACCACAGACTGTTTTCAGAGAAAGATCTCTGAAGACCTGCGTGAAAGCTCCTTGTGAGCCAATAATAATAATAAGTGTGCCTGGTGAAGATTTATACACTTGCAAATATTTGGGTATTCTGGAAGCAAGCACGATAAAATATACAGAAATGAAAGAAAAGATTGGAAAAGAGTACTTGAGAACAGCAAGAAAACTCTTAGAAACAAAACTATAAAGTAAAAACCTAATTAAAGGAAGAAACACCTAAGTAGTATCGTTAATAAAGTACTTTGGATCATTCATAGAATGGAGCAAAGAGAAACTTAAGCATCTTGAAACAAAACCGAGGAAACTGAAACTGTAAAATTGTAAAATTGAAGAGTTGACTACTCCCCATCACCCCCCCCACACACACACACACAAAAAATGGTGCTCGTGTCGGTTAACATCACAACAAATAATCGAACGGTCACGGAGAATGTACAGACTTAGGAAAGAAAGCACTAAGTAGACCACCACTAAATGGGTGCAAGGTTTTTACTGTATAGTTTTGTTTCTAAGAGTTTTCTTGTTGTTCTCAAGTACTTTTTTCCAATCTTTTCTTTCATTTCTGTATATTTTATCGTGCTTGCTTCCAGAATACCCAAATATTTGTAAGTGGGAACCTTGGGGAGGCTTATTGCTACCCACATTTCAGTAAAGACCAATTGTCATTCCCAGCTAGAAGTCAATGGTAAACGACTGCTGCGATAACGCAAAATCATTTGCAAAGTTTATCGAAAGAGGTGAAGAATACTATATAAAAAAAATATTTAAAAAAAGAGAGAGAAAGGGGACAATGACGTTATAAAGACACGTGAATAACGTTGGAGATCACGTTAGGAGAAACGATTACGTGGGTGGCGTCACAGTCGTAACAATGAGGAAATAAATGTCGTTACAAAGAAAAAACGAGTTGAAGTTTTTTTTTTTTTCCTTGTCTACTTTGCGACCGAGGCTACAACGTATCGGTTATCGTACAGTGTTACATCATGACGTTGTTGTCTCACCCTCCACCTGACTAACCCTTATCCTCGAGTGACCTTTGGGCTTTATAAGTGGTGACTCCTTAGTAAATAATAAGGTTCTTGTTCAGAATGTCCCTCATATTAAAAACAAAATTTAATCGAAATCTGTATATGTACCTGTTGGAATATGATGTTTACACTTCGTCATTATATATATATACGTACATTATATATATATATATATATATATATATATATATATATATATATATATATATATATATATATAATTATTTTTTTACTATAATAATTAAATACCTTCAGACACTAGTGTTTCATCCTTTCGGGATTCTTCAGTGCAGGGTGTCTCGATTACTACCAGTCGAACGATTCGAACCCCGCGACACGAGACATCTCTGGCTCGATTAGCGGAGGCCGTATCCATTCGGCTACCATTAACCGTGTGAAATAGCGTTGAATTTTAAACATTTTAATTTAAATGTTCATTATGTCAGACAGACAGTGATCAAATCGTTATACGATGATCTACGCATAAGAGCAAAAATTGACCGACTTTTAATTCAACTGAAAGTGCTCAACGATAAGAAACGAATTTCTTAAAGGGGCTGTCATAATTATTTTTTTACTATAGAAATGTACCCGCCGTTACCCGGTATTAAACGTAACGTTAAATTGACTTAAGAAATTAAGTTTTAAAAAGCGAAAGAAACTTAGATATGTGCATGCGAATATTATGTTTCATCTTGTAAGCAAAAAAAGAAAAATACTCGAGCTGAGATCGAAAGCAAAATCTAAAGACAATGAGTCAAGTACGATAGCCATTAGACCAGCTTGCCATGATCTTTAAAGAGTGTTTTCAAACCTAGTAGAACAGTTGACAAACAGATAAAAATCCGATAATCTCCAAATATGGATTTTTCAATTTTGACCACTTAGCAGCTCTTCTTTTTTTTTTCATAAAAATCGATTAAAAAGTTGTCCACATGTCTGAATACCCTATATATTAAATTTCAAGTCTGTAAATCAATAATTTGTTGAGTGCATAGGTTGAGAAGTCTTCTCACATACACACTTGCTCACTTTTATAGATATATAGATTTGTTGGTCACCCGACAAAAGGAGAGTGGACCTGTAAATTCACCCTTGTCCGTTCGTCTGTCCCCACTTTTCTAAATAACTACGCCTTGGAATATTTTGAAATTTTGCACAAACATAAACATGATATGAGTAAAAAAGTAACGGAACGGATTTTACGGGAATACCCCGGTTGCCTATCTAGGGGTGCCTTTCGCGTAAAAATGGTGAAAATTGACATTTTTGTGCTTATTTTTATGCCTTGGATTTTTATAAAACTTTCTGAAAATTGTAATTAACTGATTTCTATATCAGTTTGTTTGTCTATACTTCGCGATAACTCTTGGGTGTGCCCCGGGGGTTCTTTTAGGGCTAATAAAAACACTCCACTTTTGGGACTATTTTACCATATTTGTCCCAAATTTTCTGTGTATTTCTATTTAGCAGTTTTGCATGGTGCTGAACTCAAATTTAAATATGTTAAGGACTTCGGGACTTTTGGGGCTAAATGGGGGGGGGAGTAAATGATGGACTTAGTCATTTCTTTTTTTTTTTTTTTTTTTGCATGGTGCAAAACTCAAATTTACATATGTTAAGGCCTAAAACTGCACCGTTTGTTCATTTTCACCAGGATTTGACGTCCCCTGGGGACTTTTGGTGCTAAATAGGGGGGGGGCAAATGCTGAACTTAGTCATTTTTTATGCATCGTTCACTGTGCACTCATGGGGGGGGGCAATACATGCTTCACTTGTTTGTTTATTTATTTATTTATATTCAGGAATTCAGGACAAGAACCAAAAAGACAAATAAAAATAAACAACCGGTATCGCAGTGTATTTATCATTAAAAAATTGGAATCGCAACAACAACAACAACAACAACAAAAACAACAACAACAACAACACGGGTGTATAATGCTTTATACATGTACCAATAAATGCAATGTGTGTGTGTGTGTGTGTGTGTGTGTGTGTGTGTGTGTGTGTGTGTGTGTGTGTGTGTGTGTGTGTGTGTGTGTAAAGTCTGATAATTATAATCTTTGTTGTTCGTTTTGTTTACGTGAGAATGGTTAGATAAAGGGCGTGGCCTCTTTTGAGTTCTTCTGTTTATGTGCGTCTCAGCAAAGAAGCCAAACACAAGCGGCGAGCACCTGTTGCTGCTTGCGTTGTGCCCTACTTCTTAGTTTGTTTCTTGCGCAGTCGGGCGCAAACCCTTCTAGATCTCGGGAGGCTTATATTTGGCGCGTCATGCATTGCAATCTAAATGATATAAATCAAGAGATAATGTACCCTATTACGCGCGCACACACACACACACACACACACACACACATCTCTCTAATCACATAAAAGTAGGTATGCATATATGTTTATTATGTATTCATATGTACAGGATTCACTCCTAAACTAATTAATCGGTCACTAGCGAGACCTGTGGAAATTCCACAGGGGACTCATTCATATGTAGTATATTGATGGTGGCATTCTGTAGATGTTCAGCCTAAGTGGAGATGCTCTGATATTATTGTAGCTTTTTTGTTAAAACTGCAAAAGTATTTTTTGAGCTAGTACGAACGCCTGGCAAAGCCTGGTCGTAAAGTACGCTTAAATATGATATTTTAATTCTCGCGAATTTCGTATATATTATTATAGAGTTAATGTTTTTATATATTATAAAGTTGCGATTTCAAAAATAAAAACATATATCCATATCACTTGGGTGCATTAGCTTGAATCGAAATCGAAATAAAAACTTATAATGAATATATAATATATATATATATATATATAACTTCAGTTCCTTCAGCCACAATCGAAACCGAAACCAAAACTTCTGAAGAATGCTTGATGAAATTATTTATAAAAAAAAATAGATGACTTAAGTGCCATCAGCTATAATCGAAACCGAAACCAAAACTTATGAAGAATTCTTGATAAAATCATTTATGACAAGAAATGG
>NC_136518.1:50394964-50402464 GCF_053919585.1 Euprymna scolopes
CCCCACCAATGTAATCGGTCATATTTTGGGGTTAGTTTTGTTTATGAAATTTTTAGGTGAAGTACAGAGTGGTCTCATAAAAATTGATTAAATCTATCGTTATTTTATGTAATTCCCGTCCCCACCAACAAAAAAAAAAAAAACAAACAAAAAAACAAATTGTATTTGTCATGTTTTGCCCCCCCCTCTCTCTCTCGATCGCCAAACTTTAAAAAATGCTAGAGGTGACATTTCTTGTTCAACGCTTGGTGGCCAAAAAGTGGGTGCACATTTTACGTTAAATTAATATGGAAAAGTGATCCCCACTCTAAAATGTTAATTTTCTTTCTTTTCAAAATTTCCTTCATATTATTTATAAAGGCTATTTAAACGGCAATAGAAATAGATCTTTATTTTTTGTAGGTGGATCACATCGTAAAAAGTTACCGATTTCTGTATAGCCGTTTAAAGAATAATACAAACAAACAACGAAAATCTTTTCAGTTTTTCGTAAGTGTTGTTTTTTGTTTGAATATTTAAAAAATAATAAAAGGCAAACATTTTTCTATCTACTCGAATTATTTTTTCAAGCTAGAAATTTATTGCGATTACCAAATTATTTTATTTGGTGATAGTTTTTTGTTGTTGTTAATGTTCCGAAAGGGCAAATAACTCAAAAAAAATGTTTTTTTTTTTTTAAATCAATGTTGAAATAATAATTTTTAAAAAAATTAATTAAATATGTTATTATTGTTTAAAATTTATTAATAACAATTTTAAATAGAACACTTATAACAATTCTCTCGCTAGAAATATTTACTAAGATACCGCTATTTAATAAAATCTATTTTTCTTAATGTAATATGCATATGAGATAATCTCTTTATTGCATCTAGTTTGCAAGAATTATACTATATATAGAAATGTGAGAGAGAGAAAAGTAAGTAACCTATTTTTAATATATTAATCAAATTGTGAACAAACAAACAAACAGGAAAACAGTATATATATATATATATATGTGTGTGTGTGTGTGTGTGTGTGTATATATGTGTGTGTGTTTAATAAATAAGAATGTAAATATATAAATTACTAATTAAATTGTGAACAAACAAACAGAAAGGAAAAAGGAATTTATATATATATATATAAATTTAATAAATAAATAAGAATGTAATAAATAAATAAAATTGATAAATAAATAATAATTAAAAAATTATAAATAATTCATAATAATAAAATTAACAAATAAATAATAATAAAATAATAATAATAAAATTAATAATAAAATGATAATAATTTAATAAAAATAATAATAATAATAATAAATGAATAATAATTTTATTATTATTAATAATAATAATAAATTAATAATAAAATAATAATAATAATAATAATCAAATAATAATAATAAAATTAATAAATAAATAATAATAATAATAATAATAATAAAATTAATAGATAAATAATAACAATAAAATTAATAGATAAATAATAATAATAAAATTAATAAATAAATAATAATAATAATAAAATTAAGAAATAAATAAGAATGCAAATATATGAACTACTAATAATAGTAGGGGGTGTTAAGCAGTAAAATGGATTAATCCTAATCTTTTAAATTTTGAATTGGAAGAGAGGGATGAATTTCACAGTTAAGAAAGACATGTTTTATAACATCAATAGGTTAGCCAAATAAATCATGAGTAGGAAACTAGATCCAATGTCTGGAATATTTTTTGTTTTTGTGATTAAGGGAGGTGGTGTTTGATCAACACTACTGGGGAACCATGATTTAATATACTGTTTTGTTTTTAAATCCCTGAAACAGTGTTTCATGCTAAACAACTGCTGATCCTTTAAATTAACATTAGTACTATTGTGAATTCGAGAGAGCAAGTTGATGCATTGATTGCAGGTAATGACTTACTGACTAAATAGCTTCCAACGAATGATAAAAAATATAAAAAATTAAATAAGTTTTTTTAATATAGTTTTAAAGGTTAAAAAACTTCCAAGACTATCCATATCTATCTATCTATCTATCTATCTATCTATATATCTATATATATATATATTAATTTTATGTGAGTAAATGAAGTAGTTATATATATATATATATATATATATATATATATATATATATATAACTACTTCATTTACTCACATAAAATTAATATACGAAAGTATAAATTTATGCGTAAACTTTAAGTATTTACTTCAAAAGTGCTCAATGCGTGGGTAGAGCTAGTAAGTAAGTTATAAAATATATATGGCGATTAAGCTACACTGAATATTCCGCGTTTCATCCACTATCGCCATATATATTTTATAACTTACTATATATATATATATATATATATATATATATATATATATATATATATATGTATGTACGTATATATATATGTATGTACGTATATATATATATATATATATATATATATATATATATATTTACGTATGTACGTATATATATATATATATATATATATATATATATATATATATATATATATATATATATATATATATATATATATATATATATATACTGGTCATTGACACCGGCGGTTACAAAAGCTTTAGAGTACTTCCTAGCCAAACGGACCGGATGTCTCACTTTGAACCCGTTGTTTATATATTTGTATCTACAATATTTACTTCTGCACTAATTAACCAGTCATATTGAATTTTTTACATTAAAAATGATTTGTAGTTATTAGAGACAAATTAAACAAGATCCGATGAATTTCAATTTCTTTTTCAGAACTCCTAAAACAATTTCGTGACTTTATACAGCGTTAGTTTTTAAAAACGCAATTTCTTCAATCTGTCATGTTTAATTTTAAAGAAAAAATACTTTTCGTCAGTCTATTTGAAAAAAAAGCATTTTTTTTTTCAGTCTGTCACGGATACGTTTCAAAAAAAGTATTTTCATCAATCTGTAATCCTTGAGGTTGAAATAAAAATATTTTTGCTCCTCTGTTTTAAAAAAAAGGAGATTTTCGTCAGTCTGCCACGCTTAAGTTTGAAAAAAATGCATTTTTGTCAATCTGTGACGCTAATCTTTGAAAAAATCTGTAAGTTTTTTACGGTTAAATTTGAGAAAAAAAAAAAAAGAATTTCGTCAGTCCATCACGCTTAAGTTTTAAATCGAATTTTCGTCCGTCCGTCACGCTTAAGTTTTAAAAAATGCATTTTGTCATTCCATTACACTACAGGTTTCAAAGAAACATTTTTGTCAGTTTGTTACGCTTGTTTTAAATAGAATTTTAGTTAGTCTGTCATGCTTAAGTTTTAAATAGAATTTTAGTTAATCGGTCACGCTTAAATTATAAACCGAACTTTAGCTTGTCTGTCACGCTTAAGTAAGACATCGAATTTTAGTCAGTCTGTCACGCTTAAGTCAGAAATCGAATTTTAGTCGGTCTGTCACGCTAAATTTTTAAATCGAATTTTAGTTAATCAGTCACACTTAAGTTTTAAAAGAGGCATTTCCGTTATCCTATTATACTACAGGTCTATAAAAAAATCATAGGTTTAAAAAAAAATAATTTTCGTCAGTCTGTCATTCTTAAGTTATAAATCGAATTTTCCTCAGTCGATCACACTTAAGTTTAAAAATAAGCATTTTTGCCATCCCATAACATTTCAGTTTTAAAAACATCGTTTTCGTCAGTCTATCACATTTAAGTTTGAAATCGAATTTTACGTGAGTCTACGTGTTTTCTGTCAGCTTGAATCATAATTTTCGCCATAAAACGCGTGTGTTGAATGGATGTCTCTTTAGAATGCCCGTTATTTTCATGTGCTCCAAATAAAAACAAATTCCGCATCGGGCGTTTTAGTTTTGGCTTCTTTGATTTCTGTAAGTGTTGAAGCTTTTTTTGTTGAGATGTTTAAGGGCGTTTTCTTGAATATTATATACTTCTATTTATAAAGTCCAATTCAGTATTACGACTTCATTTGTTTTTTTTTGTTTTTTTGGGTTTTTTTTTCTTTCTTATTTGTGTATTCACGCGCGTTCTTTTCTTTTAACATTTTTATTTTATGGCGATGTCACACCAGATCAAATAAAATAGGGAACTAAATGAAATCATATTCCAAAAAAACAACTACATCAGATAACCAGAATACAGTATACCATTCTCTGCGATTTTTTTCTTAAACTTTTATTTACCCCCAAATAAGGCATATTGCCATACATGCCTAAGCGGTTATTGTAACTGATGCCACATTTATAGGAGACGTGGGTGGTAGTTAGGCGATATGAAGTTTGTTCACGTTACATTTAAACTTTTGCAAAAGAACTTCGTAGTTTACGATCTGTTCCGGTGATAATGGACGAAGCAAACATGAAATCATTGACATATACTGGATTTGGTGTAATGGAGTTTGTAGCCATGAGATAAAAGATATCCTATGTTACCAAATAACTCCGACCCAAGGAGCTGTTGAAATCTGCAGGTAGAAATTTGACCCGATATGGTTGTAATGTATATTAAGATGTTAAGCTGTGTGGGGGAATATTCACGGCTAGGGATTTTTATCCTAGGCCCCCAAGAATCAACAGAGATTAAACCATTCCTGTAATGACCCGACCCTCTTGATTTTGCGGTGAGAGTTTAGTTCTGTGCAGTTCTATGAGGTCTACCCTCCCAGTCCTTGCCTTCTCTCTTTGAAAAGGGGTTAGTTTATTGCCAATCACATGAGGTGCCCCCACCAGAGAATGCTGACAGGGCTTCCCAAGCACATTTTGCAGGTCAGAGTGCTCCTCCTCGGGGGGAGGGGTGTTGACTTCTCAATCCCACTTTCCGACCCTGTTGTCTAAGTTCTGGGAGTGGGAGAGAACTAAATACCCTACTCCCGCATATTTAAGGAGATCTAAAGGGGAGGGGGCGAGATCCCATCAAAGAATACGATTAAGTCGACGACGTAAAAGCAAACTCGGTTTGAATGTGATGTACAAAAGGGACAATAGAACGTAGTTCAGAAACAAGGACAAAAGGAAGTGCACATGGCAAAAGAACTGTTGAAGTGTTTTTTCTTTCTACGAACGAAACAAGGACAAAAGAAAGTGCAGATGGCGAAAGAACTGTTGAAGTTTTTTTTCTACGGACGAAACAAGGACAAAAGGAAGTGCAGATGGCGAAAGAACTGTTGAAGTTTTTTTTTTCTTTCTACGAACGAAACAAGGACAAAAGAAAGGGCAGATGGCGAAAGAACTGTTGAAGTTTTTTTTCTTTCTACAAACGAAACAAGGACAAAAGGAAGTGCAGATGGCGAAAGAACTGTTGAAGTGTTTTTTTCTTTCTACAAACGAAACAAGGACAAAAGAAAGGGCAGATGGCGAAAGAACTGTTGAAGTTTTTTTCTTTCTACGATCGAAACATGGACAAAAGCAAATGTAGATGGCGAAAGAACTGTTGAAGTTTTTTTCTTTCTACAAACGAAACAAGGACAAAAGAAAGGGCAGATGGCGAAAAAACTGTTGAAGTGTTTTTTTCTTTCTACAAACGAAACAAGGACAAAAGAAAGGGCAGATGGCGAAAGAACTGTTGAAGTTTTTTTCTTTCTACGATCGAAACAAGGACAAAAGGAAGTGCAGATGGCGAAAGAACTGTTGAAGTGTTTTTTTCTTTCTACAAACGAAACAAGGACAAAAGAAAGGGCAGATGGCGAAAGAACTGTTGAAGTTTTTTTCTTTCTACGATCGAAACATGGACAAAAGCAAATGTAGATGGCGAAAGAACTGTTGAAGTTTTTTTTCTTTCTACAAACGAAACAAGGACAAAAGAAAGGGCAGATGGCGAAAGAACTGTTAAAGTGTTTTTTCTTTCTACGATCGAAACATGGACAAAAGGAAGTGCACATGGCGAAAGAACTGTTGAAGTTTTTTTCTTTCTACGATCGAAACATGGACAAAAGAAAGTGCAGATGGCGAAAGAACTGTTGAAGTGTTTTTTCTTTCTACGATCGAAACACGGACAAAAGGAAGTGCAGATGGCGAAAGAACTGTTGAAGTGTTTTTTCTTTCTACGATCGAAACACGGACAATAGGAAGTGCAGATGGCGAAAGAACTGTTGAAGTTTTTTTTCTTTCTACGATCGAAACATGGACAAAAGGAAGTGCACATGGCGAAAGAACTGTTGAAGTTTTTTTTCTTTCTACAAACGAAACAAGGACAAAAGAAAGTGCAGATGGCGAAAGAACTGTTGAAGTGTTTTTTCTTTCTACGATCGAAACATGGACAAAAGGAAGTGCACATGGCGAAAGAACTGTTGAAGTTTTTTTTCTTTCTACGATCGAAACAAGGACAAAAGGAAGTGCAGATGGCGAAAAAACTGTTGAAGTTTTTTTTTTCTTTCTACGATCGAAACATGGACAAAAGCAAATGCAGATGGTGAAAGAACTGTTGAAGTGTTTTTTTTTCTTTCTATGATCGAAACAAAGACAAAAGGAAGTTCAGATGGCGAAGTTGAAGTTTTTTTCTTTCTACGAACGAAACAAGGACAAAAGGAAGTGCAGATGGCGAAAGAACTGTTGAAGTTATTTTTTTCTTTCTACGAACGAAACAATCATATCAACCTTTTTCAGGTTATCTAATGCCGAATCTAGTTATTTTGAGGACCGATTTTTAATGGAGTATATATTTTTTTGTCAGATTCTATTTAACCCATAGTTGGGACCCTAACAGGCACTACCACTTCGGGTCAGAGGGGACCTGGGAGCAATGGCAATTAAAGGGTGGCTCCACATTCCCTAAGGCCCGCAAGGCGGGGATCACCATCGGATATAGTTTTAGGTCATATCCAGGACCCATTTTGAATTTAAATTTAATTTGGATATATATATATATATATATATATATATATATATATATATATATATATATATATATATATATATATATATATATAAGTCTTAAATCGTACAAAATTTTATTGAAGTTTTAAAAAGGATAAGTGAAGTAATTATTAGAATAATGAGGAAGATCAATGGAGAAAAAAAAACTAGACATGAGAAAAAATAGGCAAAGAGGTGGAAAAAAGGTAAAAAATTACAGATAAAAAAAAAACAAGTAAGCAAAGGTAATGTATGTGCAGTGTTGATAATGAGTCCGAAAAAGAGAAGTAAACAAAATAAATAGAACAGAATAAAATTCGTTAAGCCGCTCCGAAATCAAAAAATAAACAATGGAACCCGTACAGAATTCTTTTTTTCGAGTTTGTTTTTTAGGGGTGGGGGGTAGTGGCGTGTTGTTAATGTTATTGTTAATGCATTGGTAAGTGTACGGTTATCAGTATAAAATTCACTGTTTATGAGCGGTTACTATGTTTGTATTTGGTTTATTTTTTTTTTCAAAACGATCGGCTCTTGTAGAGAGTGCCGCCATATTTGAAAAGTTCTGGAGCGTACATTTATATATTAAAATGTAGATTCCGGAATAACTGAATTGTCAGCTCTCAGCTAATGAGAATATTCGGAATTTGAGAAGACAGAATTTATTGTTT